>NW_027139300.1:0-300000 GCF_035084215.1 Heptranchias perlo | reverse complement strand
TGCTAGTACAGTGGTGGTCTCCCCAGATGCTAGTACAGTGGTGGTCTCCCCAGTTGCTAGCACAGTGGTGGTCTCCCCAGATGCTAGTACAGTGGTGGTCTCCCCAGATGCTAGTACACTGGTGGTCTCCCCAGATGCTAGTACACTGGTGGTCTCCCCAGTTGCTATTACACTGGCTGTACCTTCAAATGCTAACACACTGGTGGTCTCCCCAGATGCTGGAACACTGGTGGTCACCCCAGATGCTAGTAAACTGGTGGTCTCCCCAGAAGCTGGAACACTGGTCGCCTCCCCTGATGCTAGTACACTGGTGGACTTCCCAGATGCTGGAGCACTGCTTGTCTCCCCAGTTGCTGGAACACTGGTGATCTCCCCAGATGCTAGTACATTGGTGGTCTCTCCAGATGCTAGTACACTGGCTGTACCTCCAGATGCTAGTACACTGGTGGTCTTCCCAGATGCTAGTACAGAGGTGGTCTCCCCAGATGCTAGTACACTGTCTGCACCTCCAGATGCTAGTACTTTGTTCAACAAGTAACATCTGCTGTCACACTTCTCTCATGGTTACAATTCTCTCCAGTCAACACAAGCAGGCTGTATCTTGAGATGCCAGTACACTGGTGGTCTCCCCAGATGCTAGTACACTGGTGGTCTCCCCAGATGCTAGTACACTGGTGGTCTCCGCAGATGCTAGTACAGTAGTGGTTTCCCCAGATGCTAGTACAGTGGTGGTTTCCCCAGATGCTAGTACACTGGTGGTCTCCGCAGATGCTAGTACACTGGTGGTCTCCGCAGATGCTAGTACACTGGTGGATTCCCCAGATGCTAGTACACTGGTGGTCTCCCCAGATGTTGGAACACTGGTGGTCTCCCCAGATGCTAGTACACTGGTGGTCTCCCCTAATGCGAGTACACTGGTGGTTTCCCCAGATGCTAGTACACAGGTGGTCTCCCCAGATGCAACTACACTGGTGGTCTCCCCTGATGCAAGTACACTGGTGGTTTCCCCAGATGCTAGTACACTGGTGGTCTCCCTAGATGCTGGAACACCGGTGGTCTACCCAGATGCTAGTACACTGGTGGTCTCCGCAGATGCTAGTACACTGGTGGTCTCCCCAGATGCTAGTACACTGGTGGTCTCCCCAGATGCTCGTACACTGGTGGTCTCCCGAAGTGCCAAAAAAGTGGTGGTCTCCCCAGATGCTAGTACACTGGCTGTACCTCCAGATGCCAGTACACTGGTGGTCTCCCCAGATGCGAGTACACTGGTGGTTTTCCCAGATGCTAGTACACTGGTGGTCTCCCCAGATGCGAGTACAGTGGTGGTCTCCCCAGATGCTAGTACACTGGTGGTCTCCCCAGATGCTAGTACAGTGGTGGTCTCCCCAGTTGCTATTACACTGGCTGTACCTTCAAATGCTAACACACTGGTGGTCTCCCCAGATGCTGGAACACTGGTGGTCTCCCCAGATGCTAGTACACTGGTGGTCTCCCCAGATGCTAGTACACTGGTGGTCTCCCCTGATGCTAGTACACTGGTGGTCTCCCCAGATGCTAGTACACTGGTGGTCTCCCCAGATGCCAATACACTGGTGGTCTCCCCAGATGCTGGAACAGGGGTTGTCTCCCCAGATGCTGGAACACTGGTTGTCTTCCCAGATGCTGGAACACTGTTGGTCTCCCCAGATGCTGGAACACTGGTCGCCTCCCCTGATGCTAGTACACTGGTGGTCTTCCCAGATGCTGGAGCACTGCTTGTCTCCCCAGTTGCTGGAACACTGGTGATCTCCCCAGATGCTAGTACATTGGTAGTCTCTCCAGATGCTAGTACACTGGCTGTACCTCCAGATGCTAGTACACTGGTGGTCTCCCCAGAAGCTAGTACAGAGGTGGTCTCCCCAGATGCTAGTACACTGTCTGTATCTCCAGATGCTAGTACTTTGTTCAACAAGTAACATCTGCTGTCACACTTCTCTCATGGTTACAATTCTCTCCAGTCAACACAAGCAGGCTGTATCTTCAGATGCTAGTACACTGGTGGTCTCCGCGGATGCTAGTACACTGGTGGTCTCCGCAGATGATAGTACAGTGGTGGTTTCCCCAGATGCTGGAACACTGGTGGTCTCCCCAGATGCTAGTACACTGGTGGTCTCCCCAGATGCGAGTACACTGGTGGTTTTCCCAGATGCTAGTACACTGGTGGTTTCCCCAGATGCTAGTACACTGGTGGTCTCTTCAGATGCTAGCACACTTGCTGTTCCTCCATATGCAAGTACACTGGTGGTCTCCCCAGATGCTAGTACACTGGCTGTACCTCCAGATGCTGGTACACTGGTGGTCTCCCCAGATGCCAGTACAGTGGTGGTCTCCCCAGATGCTAGTACACTGTCTGTACCTCCAGATGCTAGTACACTGGTGGTCTCCCCAGATGCTTGTACACTGGCTGTCCTCCAGATGCTAGTACACGGGTGGTCTCCCCAGATGCTAGTACAATGGTGGTCTCCCCAGATGCTAGTACAGTGGTGGTCTCCCCAGTTGCTAGCACAGTGGTGGTCTCCCCAGATGCTAGTACAGTGGTGGTCTCCCCAGATGCTAGTACACTGGTGGTCTCCCCAGATGCTAGTACACTGGTGGTCTCCCCAGTTGCTATTACACTGGCTGTACCTTCAAATGCTAACACACTGGTGGTCTCCCCAGATGCTGGAACACTGGTGGTCTCCCCAGATGCTAGTACACTGGTGGTCTCCCCAGATGCTGGAAAACTGGTCGCCTCCCCTGATGCTAGTACACTGGTGGTCTTCCCAGATGCTGGAACACTGGTCGCCTCCCCTGATGCTAGTACACTGGTGGTCTTCCCAGATGCTGGAGCACTGCTTGTCTCCCCAGTTGCTGGAACACTGGTGATCTCCCCAGATGCTAGTACATTGGTAGTCTCTCCAGATGCTAGTACACTGGCTGTACCTCCAGATGCTAGTACACTGGTGGTCTCCCCAGAAGCTAGTACAGAGGTGGTCTCCCCAGATGCTAGTACACTGTCTGTATCGCCAGATGCTAGTACTTTGTACAACAAGTAACATCTGCTGTCACACTTCTCTCATGGTTACAATTCTCTCCAGTCAACACAAGCAGGCTGTATCTTGAGATGCCAGTACACTGGTGGTCTCCCCAGATGCTAGTACACTGGTGGTCTCCCCAGATGCTAGGACACTGGTGGTCTCCCCAGATGCTAGTACACTGGTGGTCTCCCCAGATGCTAGTACACTGGTGGTCTCCGCGGATGCTAGTACAGTGGTGGTTTCCCCAGATGCTGGAACACTGGTGGTCTCCCCAGATGCTAGTACACTGGTGGTCTCCCCAGATGCGAGTACACTGGTGGTTTTCCCAGATGCTAGTACACTGGTGGTTTCCCCAGATGCTAGTACACTGGTGGTCTCTTCAGATGCTAGTACACTGGCTGTTCCTCCATATGCAAGTACACTGGTGGTCTCCCCAGATGCTAGTACACTGGCTGTACCTCCAGATGCTGGTACACTGGTGATCTCCCCAGATGCCAGTACAGTGGTGGTCTCCCCAGATGCTAGTACACTGTCTGTACCTCCAGATGCGAGTACACTGGTGGTCTCCCCAGATGCTTGTACACTGGCTGTACCTCCAGATGCTAGTACACTGGTGGTGTCCCCAGATGCTAGTACAGTGGTGGTCTCCCCAGATGCTAGTACAGTGGTGGTCTCCCCAGTTGCTAGCACAGTGGTGGTCTCCCCAGATGCTAGTACAGTGGTGGTCTCCCCAGATGCTAGTACACTGGTGGTCTCCCCAGATGCTAGTACACTGGTGGTCTCCCCAGATGCTAGTACACTGGTGGTCTCCCCAGTTGCTATTACACTGGCTGTACCTTCAAATGCTAACACACTGGTGGTCTCCCCAGATGCTGGAACACTGGTGGTCACCCCAGATGCTAGTAAACTGGTGGTCTCCCCAGAAGCTGGAACACTGGTCGCCTCCCCTGATGCTAGTACACTGGTGGACTTCCCAGATGCTGGAGCACTGCTTGTCTCCCCAGTTGCTGGAACACTGGTGATCTCCCCAGATGCTAGTACATTGGTGGTCTCTCCAGATGCTAGTACACTGGCTGTACCTCCAGATGCTAGTACACTGGTGGTCTTCCCAGATGCTAGTACAGAGGTGGTCTCCCCAGATGCTAGTACACTGTCTGCACCTCCAGATGCTAGTACTTTGTTCAACAAGTAACATCTGCTGTCACACTTCTCTCATGGTTACAATTCTCTCCAGTCAACACAAGCAGGCTGTATCTTGAGATGCCAGTACACTGGTGGTCTCCCCAGATGCTAGTACACTGGTGGTCTCCCCAGATGCTAGTACACTGGTGGTCTCCGCAGATGCTAGTACAGTAGTGGTTTCCCCAGATGCTAGTACAGTGGAGGTTTCCCCAGATGCTAGTACACTGGTGGTCTCCGCAGATGCTAGTACACTGGTGGTCTCCGCAGATGCTAGTACACTGGTGGATTCCCCAGATGCTAGTACACTGGTGGTCTCCCCAGATGCTGGAACACTGGTGGTCTCCCCAGATGCTAGTACACTGGTGGTCTCCCCTAATGCGAGTACACTGGTGGTTTCCCCAGATGCTAGTACACAGGTGGTCTCCCCAGATGCAAGTACACTGGTGGTCTCCCCTGATGCAAGTACACTGGTGGTTTCCCCAGATGCTAGTACACTGGTGGTCTCCCTAGATGCTGGATCACCGGTGGTCTACCCAGATGCTAGTACACTGGTGGTCTCCGCAGATGCTAGTACACTGGTGGTCTCCCCAGATGCTAGTACACTGGTGGTCTCCCCAGATGCTAGTACACTGGTGGTCTCCCCGGATGCTAGTACACTGGTGGTCTCCGCAGATGCGAGTACAGTGGTGGTTTCCCCAGATGCTGGAACACTGGTGGTCTCCCCAGATGCTAGTACACTGGTGGTCTCCCCAGATGCGAGTACACTGGTGGTTTTCCCAGATGCTAGTACACTGGTGGTTTCCCCAGATGCTAGTACACTGGTGGTCTCTTCAGATGCTAGTACACTGGCTGTTCCTCCATATGCAAGTGCACTGGTGGTCTCCCCAGATGCTAGTACACTGGCTGTACCTCCAGATGCTGGTACACTGGTGGTCTCCCCAGATGCCAGTACAGTGGTGGTCTCCCCAGATGCTAGTACACTGTCTGTACCTCCAGATGCTAGTACACTGGTGGTCTCCCCAGATGCTTGTACACTGGCTGTCCTCCAGATGCTAGTACACTGGTGGTCTCCCCAGATGCTAGTACAGTGGTGGTCTCCCCAGATGCTAGTACAGTGGTGGTCTCCCCAGTTGCTAGCACAGTGGTGGTCTCCCCAGATGCTAGTACAGTGGTGGTCTCCCCAGATGCTAGTACAGTGCTGGTCTCCCCAGTTGCTATTACACTGGCTGTACCTTCAAATGCTAACACACTGGTGGTCTCCCCAGATGCTGGAACACTGGTGGTCTCCCCAGATGCTAGTACAGTGGTGGTCTCCCCAGATGCTGGAACACTGGTCACCTCCCCTGATGCTAGTACACTGGTGGTCTTCCCAGATGCTGGAACACTGGTCGCCTCCCCTGATGCTAGTACACTGGTGGTCTTCCCAGATGCTGGAGCACTGCTTGTCTCCCCAGATGCTAGTACACTGGTGGTCACCCCAGATGCTGGAACACTGGTCGCCTCCCCTGATGCTAGTACACTGGTGGTCTTCCCAGATGCTGGAGCACTGCTTGTCTCCCCAGTTGCTGGAACACTGGTGATCTCCCCAGATGCTAGTACATTGGTAGTCTCTCCAGATGCTAGTACACTGGCTGTACCTCCAGATGCTAGTACACTGGTGGTCTCCCCAGAAGCTAGTACAGAGGTGGTCTCCCCAGATGCTAGTACACTGTCTGTATCGCCAGATGCTAGTACTTTGTACAACAAGTAACATCTGCTGTCACACTTCTCTCATGGTTACAATTCTCTCCAGTCAACACAAGCAGGCTGTATCTTGAGATGCCAGTACACTGGTGGTCTCCCCAGATGCTAGTACACTGGTGGTCTCCCCAGATGCTAGGACACTGGTGGTCTCCCCAGATGCTAGTACACTGGTGGTCTCCCCAGATGCTAGTACACTGGTGGTCTCCGCGGATGCTAGTACAGTGGTGGTTTCCCCAGATGCTGGAACACTGGTGGTCTCCCCAGATGCTAGTACACTGGTGGTCTCCCCAGATGCGAGTACACTGGTGGTTTTCCCAGATGCTAGTACACTGGTGGTTTCCCCAGATGCTAGTACACTGGTGGTCTCTTCAGATGCTAGTACACTGGCTGTTCCTCCATATGCAAGTACACTGGTGGTCTCCCCAGATGCTAGTACACTGGCTGTACCTCCAGATGCTGGTACACTGGTGGTCTCCCCAGATGCCAGTACAGTGGTGGTCTCCCCAGATGCTAGTACACTGTCTGTACCTCCAGATGCTAGTACACTGGTGGTCTCTTCAGATGCTAGTACACTGGCTGTTCCTCCATATGCAAGTACACTGGTGGTCTCCCCAGATGCTAGTACACTGGCTGTACCTCCAGATGCTGGTACACTGGTGATCTCCCCAGATGCCAGTACAGTGGTGGTCTCCCCAGATGCTAGTACACTGTCTGTACCTCCAGATGCGAGTACACTGGTGGTCTCCCCAGATGCTTGTACACTGGCTGTACCTCCAGATGCTAGTACACTGGTGGTGTCCCCAGATGCTAGTACAGTGGTGGTCTCCCCAGATGCTAGTACAGTGGTGGTCTCCCCAGTTGCTAGCACAGTGGTGGTCTCCCCAGATGCTAGTACAGTGGTGGTCTCCCCAGATGCTAGTACACTGGTGGTCTCCCCAGATGCTAGTACACTGGTGGTCTCCCCAGATGCTAGTACACTGGTGGTCTCCCCAGTTGCTATTACACTGGCTGTACCTTCAAATGCTAACACACTGGTGGTCTCCCCAGATGCTGGAACACTGGTGGTCACCCCAGATGCTAGTAAACTGGTGGTCTCCCCAGAAGCTGGAACACTGGTCGCCTCCCCTGATGCTAGTACACTGGTGGACTTCCCAGATGCTGGAGCACTGCTTGTCTCCCCAGTTGCTGGAACACTGGTGATCTCCCCAGATGCTAGTACATTGGTGGTCTCTCCAGATGCTAGTACACTGGCTGTACCTCCAGATGCTAGTACACTGGTGGTCTTCCCAGATGCTAGTACAGAGGTGGTCTCCCCAGATGCTAGTACACTGTCTGCACCTCCAGATGCTAGTACTTTGTTCAACAAGTAACATCTGCTGTCACACTTCTCTCATGGTTACAATTCTCTCCAGTCAACACAAGCAGGCTGTATCTTGAGATGCCAGTACACTGGTGGTCTCCCCAGATGCTAGTACACTGGTGGTCTCCCCAGATGCTAGTACACTGGTGGTCTCCGCAGATGCTAGTACAGTAGTGGTTTCCCCAGATGCTAGTACAGTGGAGGTTTCCCCAGATGCTAGTACACTGGTGGTCTCCGCAGATGCTAGTACACTGGTGGTCTCCGCAGATGCTAGTACACTGGTGGATTCCCCAGATGCTAGTACACTGGTGGTCTCCCCAGATGCTGGAACACTGGTGGTCTCCCCAGATGCTAGTACACTGGTGGTCTCCCCTAATGCGAGTACACTGGTGGTTTCCCCAGATGCTAGTACACAGGTGGTCTCCCCAGATGCAAGTACACTGGTGGTCTCCCCTGATGCAAGTACACTGGTGGTTTCCCCAGATGCTAGTACACTGGTGGTCTCCCTAGATGCTGGATCACCGGTGGTCTACCCAGATGCTAGTACACTGGTGGTCTCCGCAGATGCTAGTACACTGGTGGTCTCCCCAGATGCTAGTACACTGGTGGTCTCCCCAGATGCTCGTACACTGGTGGTCTCCCGAAGTGCCAAAAAAGTGGTGGTCTCCCCAGATGCTACTGCACTGGCTGTACCTCCAGATGCCAGTACACTGGTGGTCTCCCCAGATGCGAGTACACTGGTGGTTTTCCCAGATGCTAGTACACTGGTGGTCTCCCCAGATGCGAGTACAGTGGTGGTCTCCCCAGATGCTAGTACACTGGTGGTCGCCCCAGATGCTAGTACAGTGGTGGTCTCCCCAGTTGCTATGACACTGGCTGTACCTTCAAATGCTAACACACTGGTGGTCTCCCCAGATGCTGGAACACTGGTGGTCTCCCCAGATGCTAGTACACAGGTGGTCTCCCCAGATGCTAGTACACTGGTGGTCTCCCCTGATGCTAGTACACTGGTGGTCTCCCCAGATGCTAGTACACTGGTGGTCTCCCCAGATGCCAATACACTGGTGGTCTCCCCAGATGCTGGAACAGGGGTTGTCTCCCCAGATGCTGGAACACTGGTTGTCTCCCCAGATGCTGGAACACTGTTGGTCTCCCCAGATGCTGGAACACTGGTCGCCTCCCCTGATGCTAGTACACTGGTGGTCTTCCCAGATGCTGGAGCACTGCTTGTCTCCCCAGTTGCTGGAACACTGGTGATCTCCCCAGATGCTAGTACATTGGTAGTCTCTCCAGATGCTAGTACACTGGCTGTACCTCCAGATGCTAGTACACTGGTGGTCTCCCCAGAAGCTAGTACAGAGGTGGTCTCCCCAGATGCTAGTACACTGTCTGTATCTCCAGATGCTAGTACTTTGTTCAACAAGTAACATCTGCTGTCACACTTCTCTCATGGTTACAATTCTCTCCAGTCAACACAAGCAGGCTGTATCTTCAGATGCTAGTACACTGGTGGTCTCCGCGGATGCTAGTACACTGGTGGTCTCCGCAGATGATAGTACAGTGGTGGTTTCCCCAGATGCTGGAACACTGGTGGTCTCCCCAGATGCTAGTACACTGGTGGTCTCCCCAGATGCGAGTACACTGGTGGTTTTCCCAGATGCTAGTACACTGGTGGTTTCCCCAGATGCTAGTACACTGGTGGTCTCTTCAGATGCTAGCACACTGGCTGTTCCTCCATATGCAAGTACACTGGTGGTCTCCCCAGATGCTAGTACACTGGCTGTACCTCCAGATGCTGGTACACTGGTGGTCTCCCCAGATGCCAGTACAGTGGTGGTCTCCCCAGATGCTAGTACACTGTCTGTACCTCCAGATGCTAGTACACTGGTGGTCTCTTCAGATGCTAGTACACTGGCTGTTCCTCCATATGCAAGTACACTGGTGGTCTCCCCAGATGCTAGTACACTGGCTGTACCTCCAGATGCTGGTACACTGGTGATCTCCCCAGATGCCAGTACAGTGGTGGTCTCCCCAGATGCTAGTACACTGTCTGTACCTCCAGATGCGAGTACACTGGTGGTCTCCCCAGATGCTTGTACACTGGCTGTACCTCCAGATGCTAGTACACTGGTGGTGTCCCCAGATGCTAGTACAGTGGTGGTCTCCCCAGATGCTAGTACAGTGGTGGTCTCCCCAGTTGCTAGCACAGTGGTGGTCTCCCCAGATGCTAGTACAGTGATGGTCTCCCCAGATGCTAGTACACTGGTGGTCTCCCCAGATGCTAGTACACTGGTGGTCTCCCCAGATGCTAGTACACTGGTGGTCTCCCCAGTTGCTATTACACTGGCTGTACCTTCAAATGCTAACACACTGGTGGTCTCCCCAGATGCTGGAACACTGGTGGTCACCCCAGATGCTAGTAAACTGGTGGTCTCCCCAGAAGCTGGAACACTGGTCGCCTCCCCTGATGCTAGTACACTGGTGGACTTCCCAGATGCTGGAGCACTGCTTGTCTCCCCAGTTGCTGGAACACTGGTGATCTCCCCAGATGCTAGTACATTGGTGGTCTCTCCAGATGCTAGTACACTGGCTGTACCTCCAGATGCTAGTACACTGGTGGTCTTCCCAGATGCTAGTACAGAGGTGGTCTCCCCAGATGCTAGTACACTGTCTGCACCTCCAGATGCTAGTACTTTGTTCAACAAGTAACATCTGCTGTCACACTTCTCTCATGGTTACAATTCTCTCCAGTCAACACAAGCAGGCTGTATCTTGAGATGCCAGTACACTGGTGGTCTCCCCAGATGCTAGTACACTGGTGGTCTCCCCAGATGCTAGTACACTGGTGGTCTCCGCAGATGCTAGTACAGTAGTGGTTTCCCCAGATGCTAGTACAGTGGAGGTTTCCCCAGATGCTAGTACACTGGTGGTCTCCGCAGATGCTAGTACACTGGTGGTCTCCGCAGATGCTAGTACACTGGTGGATTCCCCAGATGCTAGTACACTGGTGGTCTCCCCAGATGCTGGAACACTGGTGGTCTCCCCAGATGCTAGTACACTGGTGGTCTCCCCTAATGCGAGTACACTGGTGGTTTCCCCAGATGCTAGTACACAGGTGGTCTCCCCAGATGCAAGTACACTGGTGGTCTCCCCTGATGCAAGTACACTGGTGGTTTCCCCAGATGCTAGTACACTGGTGGTCTCCCTAGATGCTGGATCACCGGTGGTCTACCCAGATGCTAGTACACTGGTGGTCTCCGCAGATGCTAGTACACTGGTGGTCTCCCCAGATGCTAGTACACTGGTGGTCTCCCCAGATGCTCGTACACTGGTGGTCTCCCGAAGTGCCAAAAAAGTGGTGGTCTCCCCAGATGCTAGTACACTGGCTGTACCTCCAGATGCCAGTACACTGGTGGTCTCCCCAGATGCGAGTACACTGGTGGTTTTCCCAGATGCTAGTACACTGGTGGTCTCCCCAGATGCGAGTACAGTGGTGGTCTCCCCAGATGCTAGTACACTGGTGGTCGCCCCAGATGCTAGTACAGTGGTGGTCTCCCCAGTTGCTATGACACTGGCTGTACCTTCAAATGCTAACACACTGGTGGTCTCCCCAGATGCTGGAACACTGGTGGTCTCCCCAGATGCTAGTACACAGGTGGTCTCCCCAGATGCTAGTACACTGGTGGTCTCCCCTGATGCTAGTACACTGGTGGTCTCCCCAGATGCCAATACACTGGTGGTCTCCCCAGATGCTGGAACAGGGGTTGTCTCCCCAGATGCTGGAACACTGGTTGTCTCCCCAGATGCTGGAACACTGTTGGTCTCCCCAGATGCTGGAACACTGGTCGCCTCCCCTGATGCTAGTACACTGGTGGTCTTCCCAGATGCTGGAGCACTGCTTGTCTCCCCAGTTGCTGGAACACTGGTGATCTCCCCAGATGCTAGTACATTGGTAGTCTCTCCAGATGCTAGTACACTGGCTGTACCTCCAGATGCTAGTACACTGGTGGTCTCCCCAGAAGCTAGTACAGAGGTGGTCTCCCCAGATGCTAGTACACTGTCTGTATCTCCAGATGCTAGTACTTTGTTCAACAAGTAACATCTGCTGTCACACTTCTCTCATGGTTACAATTCTCTCCAGTCAACACAAGCAGGCTGTATCTTCAGATGCTAGTACACTGGTGGTCTCCGCGGATGCTAGTACACTGGTGGTCTCCGCAGATGCTAGTACAGTGGTGGTTTCCCCAGATGCTGGAACACTGGTGGTCTCCCCAGATGCTAGTACACTGGTGGTCTCCCCAGATGCGAGTACACTGGTGGTTTTCCCAGATGCTAGTACACTGGTGGTTTCCCCAGATGCTAGTACACTGGTGGTCTCTTCAGATGCTAGCACACTGGCTGTTCCTCCATATGCAAGTACACTGGTGGTCTCCCCAGATGCTAGTACACTGGCTGTACCTCCAGATGCTGGTACACTGGTGGTCTCCCCAGATGCCAGTACAGTGGTGGTCTCCCCAGATGCTAGTACACTGTCTGTACCTCCAGATGCTAGTACACTGGTGGTCTCCCCAGATGCTTGTACACTGGCTGTCCTCCAGATGCTAGTACACGGGTGGTCTCCCCAGATGCTAGTACAGTGGTGGTCTCCCCAGATGCTAGTACAGTGGTGGTCTCCCCAGTTGCTAGCACAGTGGTGGTCTCCCCAGATGCTAGTACAGTGGTGGTCTCCCCAGATGCTAGTACACTGGTGGTTTCCCAGATGCTAGTACAGTGGTGGTCTCCCCAGTTGCTATTACACTGGCTGTACCTTCAAATGCTAACACACTGGTGGTCTCCCCAGATGCTGGAACACTGGTGGTCTCCCCAGATGCTAGTACACTGGTGGTCTCCCCAGATGCTGGAACACTGGTCGCCTCCCCTGATGCTAGTACACTGGTGGTCTTCCCAGATGCTGGAGCACTGCTTGTCTCCCCAGTTGCTGGAACACTGGTGATCTCCCCAGATGCTAGTACATTGGTAGTCTCTCCAGATGCTAGTACACTGGCTGTACCTCCAGATGCTAGTACACTGGTGGTCTCCCCAGAAGCTAGTACAGAGGTGGTCTCCCCAGATGCTAGTACACTGTCTGTATCTCCAGATGCTAGTACTTTGTTCAACAAGTAACATCTGCTGTCACACTTCTCTCATGGTTACAATTCTCTCCAGTGAACACAAGCAGGCTGTATCTTGAGATGCCAGTACACTGGTGGTCTCCCCAGATGCTAGTACACTGGTGGTCTCCCCAGATGCTAGGACACTGGTGGTCTCCCCAGATGCTAGTACACTGGTGGTCTCCCCAGATGCTAGTACACTGGTGGTCTCCGCGGATGCTAGTACACTGGTGGTCTCCGCAGATGCTAGTACAGTGGTGGTTTCCCCAGATGCTGGAACACTGGTGGTCTCCCCAGATGCTAGTACACTGGTGGTCTCCCCAGATGCGAGTACACTGGTGGTTTTCCCAGATGCTAGTACACTGGTGGTTTCCCCAGATGCTAGTACACTGGTGGTCTCTTCAGATGCTAGTACACTGGCTGTTCCTCCATATGCAAGTACACTGGTGGTCTCCCCAGATGCTGGTACACTGGCTGTACCTCCAGATGCTGGTACACTGGTGGTCTCCCCAGATGCCAGTACAGTGGTGGTCTCCCCAGATGCAAGTACACTCTCTGTACCTCCAGATGCGAGTACACTGGTGGTCTCCCCAGATGCTTGTACACTGGCTGTACCTCCAGATGCTAGTACACTGGTGGTCTCCCCAGATGCTAGTACAGTGGTGGTCTCCCCAGATGCTAGTACAGTGGTGGTCTCCCCAGTTGCTAGCACAGTGGTGGTCTCCCCAGATGCTAGTACAGTGGTGGTCTCCCCAGATGCTAGTACACTGGTGGTCTCCCCAGATGCTAGTACAGTGGTCTCCCCAGTTGCTATTACACTGGCTGTACCTTCAAATGCTAACACACTGGTGGTCTCCCCAGATGCTGGAACACTGGTGGTCTCCCCAGATGCTAGTACACTGGTGGTCTCCCCAGATGCTGGAACACTGGTCGCCTCCCCTGATGCTAGTATACTGGTGGTCTTCCCAGATGCTGGAGCACTGCTTGTCTCCCCAGTTGCTTGAACACTGGTGATCTCCCCAGATGCTAGTACATTGGTGGTCTCTCCAGATGCTAGTACACTGGCTGTACCTCCAGATGCTAGTACACTGGTGGTCTTCCCAGATGCTAGTACAGAGGTGGTCTCCCCAGATGCTAGTACACTGTCTGTACCTCCAGATGCTAGTACTTTGTTCAACAAGTAACATCTGCTGTCACACTTCTCTCATGGTTACAATTCTCTCCAGTCAACACAAGCAGGCTGTATCTTGAGATGCCAGTACACTGGTGGTCTCCCCAGATGCTAGTACACTGGTGGTCTCCCCAGATGCTAGTACACTGGTGGTCTCCCCAGCTGCTAGTACACTGGTGGTCTCCCCGGATGCTAGTACACTGGTGGTCTCCCCAGATGCTAGTACACTGGTGGTCTCCCCGGATGCTAGTACACTGGTGGTCTCCGCAGATACTAGTACACTGGTGGTTTCCCCAGATGCTAGTACACTGGTGGTCTCCCCAGATGCTAGTACACTGGTGGTCTCCCCAGATGCTAGTACACTGGTGGTCTCCGCAGATGCTAGTACAGTGGTGGATTCCCCAGATGCTAGTACACTGGTGGTCTCCCCAGATGCTGGAACACTGGTGGTCTCCACAGATGCTAGTACACTGGTGGTCTCCCCAGATGCTGGAACACCGGTGGTCTACCCAGATGCTAGTACACTGGTGGTCTCCGCAGATGCTGGTACACTGGTGGTCTCCCCAGATGCTAGTACACTGGTGGTCTCCCCAGATGCTCGTACACTGGTGGTCTCCCGAAGTGCCAAAAAAGTGGTGGTCTCCCCAGATGCTAGTACACTGGCTGTACCTCCAGATGCCAGAACACTGGTGGTCCCCCCAGATGCTTGTGCACTGGTTGTCTCCCCAGACGCTGGAAGACTGGTGATCTCCGCAGATGCTAGTACACTGGCGGTACCTCCAGATGCTAGTACACTGGTGGTCTCCCCAGATGCTAGTAGACTGGCTGTACCTCCAGATGCTAGTACACTGGTGGTCTCCCCAGATGCTAGTACACTGGTGGTCTCCCCAGATGCTGGTACACTGGTTGTCTCCCCAGATGCTGGAACACTAGTGATCTCCCCAGATGCTAGTACAGTGGTGGTCTCCCCAGGTACAAGTACACTGGCTGTACCTCCACATGCTTGTCCACTGGTGGTCTCCCCAGATGCTAGTACAGTGGTGGTCTCCCCAGATGCTAGTACAGTCGTGGTCTCCCCAGATGCTAGTACACTTGCTGTCCCTCCAGATGCGAGTACACTGGTGGTCTCTCCAGATGCTAGTACACTGGCTGTACCTCCAGATGCTAGTACACTGGTGGTCTCCCCAGATGCTAGTACAGTGGTGGTCTCCCCAGATGCTAGTACAGTGGTGGTCTCCCCAGATGCTCGTACACTGGTGATCTCCCCTGATGCTAGTACACTGGTGGTCTCCCCTGATGCTAGTACACTGGCTGTACCTCCAGACGCTAGTACACAGGTGGTCTCCCCAGATGCTAGTACAGTGGTGGTCTCCCCAGTTGCTATTACACTGGCTGTACCTTCAAATGCTAACACACTGGTGGTCTCCCCTGATGCTGGAACACTGGTGGTCTCCCCAGATGCTAGTACACTGGTGGTCTCCCCAGATGCCAATGCACTGGTGGTCTCCCCAGATGCTGGAACAGGGGTTGTCTCCCCAGATGCTGGAACACTGTTGGTCTCCCCAGATTCTGGAACACTGGTCGCCTCCCCTGATGCTAGTACACTGGTGGTCTTCCCAGATGCTGGAGCACCGGTGGTCTCCCCAGATGCTAATACTCTGGTGGTCTCCCCAGATGCTAGTACACTGGTGGTCTCCCCAGATGCTAGTACTCTGGTGGTCTCCCCAGATGCTAGTACACTGGTGGTCTCCCCAGTTGCTAATACTCTGGTGGTCTCCCCAGATGCTCGTACACTGGTGGTCTCCCCAGATGCTAGTACACTGGTGGTCTCCCCAGATGCTAGTACAGTGGTGGTCTCCCCAGATGCCAGTGCACTGGTGGTCTCCCCAGATGCTAGTACGCTGCTTGTCTCCCCAGTAAAATTGAAGTCAATGGGAATCAGGGGGAAAACTCTCCAGTGGCTGGAGTCATACCTAGCACAAAGGAAGATGGTAGTGGTTGTTGGAGGCCAATCATCTCAGCCCCAGGGCATTGCTGCAGGTGTTCCTCAGGGCAGTGTCCTGGGCCCAACCATCTTCAGCTGCTTCATCAATGACCTTCCCTCCATCATAAGCTCAGAAATGGGGATGTTCGCTGATGACTGCACAGTGTTCAGTTCCATTCGCAACCCCTCAGATAATGAAGCAGTCCGAGCCTGCATGCAGCAAGACCTGGACAACATCCAGGCTTGGGCTGATAAGTGGCAAGTAACATTCGCGCCAGATAAGTGCCAGGCAATGTCCATCTCCAACAAGAGAGTGTCTAACCACCTCCCCTTGACATTCAATGGCATTACCATCGCCGAATCCCCCACCATTGACCAGAAACTTAACTGGACCAGCCATATAAATACTGTGGCTACAAGAGCAGGTCAGAGGCTGGGTATTCTGCGGCGAGTGACTCACCTCTTGACTCCCCAAAGCCTTTCCACCATCTACAAAGCACAAGTCAGGAGTTTGATGTAATACTCTCCACTTGCCTGGATGAGCGCAGCTCCAACAACACTCAAGAAGCTCGACACCATCCAAGATAAAGCAGCCCGCTTGATTGGCACCCCATCCACCACCCTAAAAATTCACTCCCTTCACCACCGGCGCACTGTGGCTGCAGTGTGCACCATCCACAGGATGCACTGCAGCAACTCCCCAAGGCTTCTTCGACAGCACCTCCCAAACCCGCGACCTCTACCACCTAGAAGGACAAGGGCAGCAGGCGCATGGGAACAACACCACCTGCACGTTCCCCTCCAAGTCACACACCATCCCGACTTGGAAATATATCGCCGTTCCTTCATTGTCGCTGGGTCAAAATCCTGGAACTCCCTTCCTAACAGCACTGTGGGAGAACCGTCACCACACGGACTGCAGCGGTTCAAGAAGGCGGCTCACCACCACCTTCTCGAGGGCAATTAGGGATGGGCAATAAATGCCGGCCTTGCCAGCGACGCCCACATCCCGTGAATGAATAAAAAAAAAGTTGCTGGAACACTGGTGATCTCCCCAGATGCTAGTACATTGGTTGTCTCTTCAGATGCTAGTACACTGGCTGTTCCTCCAGATGCTAGTACACTGGTGGTCTCCTCAGATGCTCGTACACTGGCTGTACCTCCAGATGCTAGTACACTGGTGTTCTCCCCAGATGCTAGTACAGAGGTGGTCTCCCCAGATGCTAGTACACTGTCTGTACCTCCAGATGCTAGTACACTGGTGGTCTCCCCAGATGCTAGTACACTGGCTGTACCTCCAGATGCTAGTGCACTGGTGGTCTCCCGAGATGCGAGTACAGTGGTGGTCTCCCCAGATGCTAGTACAGTGGTGGTCTCCCCAGATGCTAGTACACTGGCTGTACTTCCAGATGCTAGTACACTGGTGGTCTCCCCAGATGCTAGTACAGTGGTGGTCTCCCCAGATGCTAGTACAGTGGTGGTCTCCCCAGTTGCTATTACAGTGGTGGTCTCCCCAGTTGCTATTACACTGGCTGTATCTTCAAATGCTAGTACACTGGTGGTCTCCCCAGATGCTAGTACAGTGGTGTTCTCCCCAGATGCTAGTACACTGGTGGTCTCCTCAGATGTTAGTACACTGGTGGTCTCCCCAGATGCCAATACACTGGTGGTCTCCCCAGATGCTGGAACAGGGGTTGTCTCCCCAGATGCTGGAACACTGGTTGTCTCCCCAGATGCTGGAACACTGTTGGTCTCCCCAGATGCTGGAACACTGGTCGTCTCCCCAGATGCTAGTACACTGGTGGTCTTCCCAGATGCTGGAACACTGGTGGTCTCCCCAGATGCTAGTACTCTGGTGGTCTCCCCAGATGTTAGTACACTGGTGGTCTCCCCAGATCCTAGTACACTGGTGGTCTCCCCAGATGCTAGTACAGTGGTGGTCTCCCCAGATGCTAGTACACTGTCTGTACCTCCAGATGCTGGTACACTGGTGGTCTCCCCAGATGCCAGTACACTGGTGGTCTCCCAAGATGCTGGAACACTGGTGGTCTCCCCAGATGCTGGAACACTGGTGATCTCCCAGATGCTAGTCCACTGGCGGTACCTTCAGATGAGGACAAATCCAGGACAAATCCATTCCGGCTAATTACCACCCCATCAGTCCACTCTCAATCATCAGCAAAGTGATAGAAGGTGTCATCGACAGTGCTATTAAGTGGCATTTCCTCACCAATAAGCTGCTCACCGATGCTCAGTTTGGATTCCGCCAGGGCCACTCGGCTCCAGACCTCATTACAGCCTTGGTCCAAACATGGACAAAAGAGCTGAATTCCAGAGGTGAGGTGAGAGTGACTGCTCTTGACATCAAGGCAGCATTTGACCGAGTGTGGCACCAAGGAGCCCTTGAAAAATTGAAGTCAACGGGAATCAGGGGGAAAACTCTTCAGTGGCTGGAGTCATACCTAGCACAAAGGAAGATGGGAGTGGTTGTTGGAGGCCAATCATCTCAACCCCAGGACACCGCTGCAGGAGTTCCTCAAGGCAGTGTCCTCGGCCCAACCATCTTCAGCTGCTTCATCAATGACCTTCCCTCCATCATAAGGTCAGAAATGGGAATGTTCGCTGATGATCCATGTACCAGCTCTTGGTATAACAACGATCCATATACCAGCTCTTGGTATAACACCGATCCATGTACCAGCTCTTGGTATAACACCGATCCATGTACCAGCTCTTGGTATAACAACGATCCATATACCAGCTCTTGGTATTACACCGATCCATGTACCAACTATCGGTATAACTCCGATCCATACACCAGCTCTTGGTATAACTCCGATCCATACACCAGCTCTCGGTATGACACCGATCCATGTACCAGCTCTTGGTATAACAACGATCCATGTACCAGCTCTTGGTATAACTCCGATCCATGTACCAGCTCTTGGTATAACTCCGATCTATACACCAGCTCTTGGTATAACTCCGATCCATGTACCAGCTCTTGGTATAACTCCGATCCATGTACCAGCTCTTGGTATAACTCCGATCCATATACCAGCTCTTGGTATAACTCCGATCCATGTACCAGCTCTTGGGATAACACCGATCCATATACCAGCTCTTGGTATAACTCCGATCCATATACCAGCTCTTGGTATAACACCGATCCATGTACCAGCTCTTGGTATAACACCGAACCATATACCAGCTCTTGGTATAACACCGATCCATGTACCAGCTCTTGGTATAACTCCGATCCATATACCAGCTCTTGGTATAACTCCGATCCATGTACCAGCTCTTGGTATAACACCGAACCATATACCAGCTCTTGGTATAACACCGATCCATATACCAGCTCTTGGTATAACACCGATCCATGTACCTGCTCTTGGTATAACACCGATCCATATACCAGCTCTCGGTATAACTCCGATCCATGTACCAGCTCTTGGTATAACTCCGATCCATATACCAGCTCTTGGTATAACTCCGATCCATGTACCTGCTCTTGGTATAACTCCGATCCATGTACCAGCTCTCGGTATAACTCCGATCCATGTACCAGCTCTTGGTATAACTCCGATCCATGTACCAGCTCTTGGTATAACACCGATCCATATACCTGCTCTCGGTATAACTCCGATCCATGTACCTGCTCTCGGTATAACACCGATCCATATACCTGCTCTCGGTATAACTCCGATCCATATACCTGCTCTCGGTATAACACCGATCCATGTACCAGCTCTTGGTATAACACTGATCCATGTACCAGCTCTTGGTATAACAACGATCCATATACCAGCTCTCGGTATAACTCCGATCCATATACCTGCTCTCGGTATAACACCGATCCATGTACCAGCTCTTGGTATAACACTGATCCATGTACCAGCTCTTGGTATAACACCGATCCATGTACCAACTATCGGTATAACTCCGATCCATACACCAGCTCTCGGTATGACACCGATCCATGTACCAGCTCTTGGTATAACAACGATCCATGTACCAGCTCTTGGTATAACTCCGATCCATGTACCAACTATCGGTATAACTCCGATCCATGTACCAGCTCTCGGTATAACTCCGATCTATACACCAGCTCTTGGTATAACTCCGATCCATGTACCAGCTGTTGGTATAACTCCGATCCATATACCAGCTCTTGGTATAACTCCGATCCATGTACCAGCTCTCGGTATAACACCGATCCATATACCAGCTCTTGGTATAACTCCGATCCATGTAGCAGCTCTTGGTATAACTCCGATCCATGTACCAGCTCTTGGTATAACTCCGATCCATATACCAGCTCTTGGTATAACACCGATCCATATACCAGCTCTTGGTATAACACCGATCCATATACCAGCTCTTGGTATAACACCGATCCATGTACCAGCTCTTGGTATAACTCCGATCCATATACCAGCTCTTGGTATAACTCCGATCCATGTACCAGCTCTTGGTATAACACCGATCCATATACCAGCTCTTGGTATAACACCGATCCATGTACCAGCTCTTGGTATAACTCCGATCCATATACCAGCTCTTGGTATAACTCCGATCCATGTACCAGCTCTTGGGATAACACCGATCCATGTACCAGCTCTTGGTATAACACCGATCCATGTACCAGCTCTTGGTATAACACCGATCCATATACCAGCTCTTGGTATAACACCGATCCATGTACCAGCTCTTGGGATAACACCGATCCATGTACCAGCTCTTGGTATAACTCCGATCCATGTACCAGCTCTTGGTATAACTCCGATCCATGTACCAGCTCTTGTTATAACTCCGATCCATATACCAGCTCTTGGTATAACACCGATCCATGTACCAGCTCTTGGTATAACACCGATCCATATACCAGCTCTTGGGATAACACCGATCCATGTACCAGCTCTTGGTATAACTCCGATCCATGTACCAGCTCTTGGTATAACTCCGATCCATGTACCAGCTCTTGTTATAACTCCGATCCATATACCAGCTCTTTGTATAACTCCGATCCATGTACCAGCTCTTGGTATAACACCGATCCATATACCAGCTCTTGGGATAACACCGATCCATGTACCAGCTCTTGGGATAACACCGATCCATGTACCAGCTCTTGGTATAACTCCGATCCATGTACCAGCTCTTGGTATAACTCCGATCCATGTACCAGCTCTTGTTATAACTCCGATCCATATACCAGCTCTTGGTATAACACCGATCCATGTACCAGCTCTTGGTATAACACCGATCCATGTACCAGCTCTTGGTATAACTCCGATCCATATACCAGCTCTTGGTATAACTCCGATCCATGTAGCAGCTCTTGGTATAACTCCGATCCATGTACCACCTCTTGGTATAACACCGATCCATATACCTGCTCTCGGTATAACTCCGATCCATGTACCTGCTCTCGGTATAACACCGATCCATGTACCAGCTCTTGGTATAACACCGATCCATGTACCTGCTCTCGGTATAACACCGATCCATGTACCTGCTCTCGGTATAACTCCGATCCATATACCTGCTCTCGGTATAACACCGATCCATGTACCAGCTCTTGGTATAACTCCGATCCATGTACCTGCTCTCGGTATAACACCGATCCATGTACCAGCTCTTGGTATAACACCGATCCATGTACCAGCTCTTGGTATAACACCGATCCATATACCAGCTCTTGGTATAACACCGATCCATATACCAGCTCTTGGTATAACACCGATCCATGTACCAGCTCTTGGTATAACACCGATCCATATACCAGCTCTCGGTATAACACCGATCCATACACCAGCTCTCGGTATGACACCGATCCATGTACCAGCTCTTGGTATAACAACGATCCATGTACCAGCTCTTGGTATAACTCCGATCCATGTACCAACTATCGGTATAACTCCGATCCATGTACCAGCTCTCGGAATAACACCGATCCATATACCAGCTCTTGGTATAACTCCGATCTATACACCAGCTCTTGGTATAACTCCGATCCATGTACCAGCTGTTGGTATAACTCCGATCCATATACCAGCTCTTGGTATAACTCCGATCCATGTACCAGCTCTTGGTATAACTCCGATCCATATACCAGCTCTTGGTATAACTCCGATCCATGTACCAGCTCTTGGTATAACACCGATCCATGCACCTGCTCTCGGTATAACACCGATCCATGTACCAGCTCTTGGTATAACTCCGATCCATGTACCAGCTCTTGGTATAACACCGATCCATATACCTGCTCTCGGTATAACTCCGATCCATATACCTGCTCTCGGTATAACACCGATCCATGTACCAGCTCTTGGTATAACTCCGATCCATGTACCTGCTCTCGGTATAACACCGATCCATGTACCAGCTCTTGGTATAACACCGATCCATGTACCAGCTCTTGGTATAACACCGATCCATATACCAGCTCTTGGTATAACACCGATCCATGTACCTGCTCTTGGTATAACACCGATCCATGTACCAGCTCTTGGTATAACTCCGATCCATATACCAGCTCTTGGTATAACACCGATCCATGTACCAGCTCTTGGTATAACTCCGATCCATGTACCAGCTCTTGGTATAACACCGATCCATATACCAGCTCTTGGTATAACACCGATCCATGTACCAGCTCTTGGTATAACTCCGATCCATATACCAGCTCTTGGTATAACTCCGATCCATATACCAGCTCTTGGTATAACTCCGATCCATATACCAGCTCTTGGTATAACACCGATCCATGTACCAGCTCTTGGGATAACTCCGATCCATGTACCAACTATCGGTATAACTCCGATCCATATACCAGCTCTTGGTATTACACCGATCCATGTACCAGCTCTTGGTATAACACCGATCCATATACCAGCTCTCGGTATAACACCGATCCATGTACCAGCTCTTGGTATAACACCGATCCATGTACCAGCTCTTGGTATAACACCGATCCATACACCAGCTCTTGGTATAACACCGATCCATGTACCAGCTCTTGGTATAACACCGATCCATATACCAGCTCTCGGTATAACACCGATCCATGTACCAGCTCTTGGTATAACACCGATCCATGTACCAGCTCTTGGTATAACACCGATCCATATACCAGCTCTTGGTATAACACCGATCCATGTACCTGCTCTTGGTATAACACCGATCCATGTACCAGCTCTTGGTATAACTCCGATCCATATACCAGCTCTTGGTATAACTCCGATCCATGTACCAGCTCTTGGTATAACACCGATTATTATACCAGCTCTTGGTATAACACCGATCCATATACCAGCTCTTGGTATAACTCCGATCCATGTACCTGCTCTTGGTATAACACCGATCCATGTACCAGTTCTCGGTATAACTCCGATCCATGTACCAGCTCTTTGTATAACACCGATCCATGTACCAGCTCTTGGTATAACACCGATCCATGTACCAGCTCTCGGTATAACTCCGATCCATGTACCAGCTCTTGGTATAACTCCGATCCATGTACCAGCTCTTGGTATAACACCGATCCATGTACCAGCTCTTGGTATAACTCCGATCCATGTACCAGCTCTTTGTATATCACCGATCCATGTACCAGCTCTTGGTATAACACCGATCCATGTACCAGCTCTCGGTATAACTCCGATCCATGTACCTGCTCTTGGTATAACACCGATCCATGTACCAGCTCTTGGTATAACACCGATCCATGTACCAGCTCTTGGTATAACACCGATCCATGTACCAGCTCTTGGTGTAACACCGATCCATGTACCAGCTCTTGGTATAACACCGATCCATGTACCAGCTCTTGGTATAACTCCGATCCATGTACCAGCTCTTGGTATAACACCGATCCATGTACCAGCTCTTGGTATATCTCCGATCCATGTACCTGCTCTTGGTATAACACCGATCCATGTACCAGCTCTCGGTATAACACCGATCCATATACCAGCTCTTGGTATAACTCCGATCCATACACCAGCTCTCGGTATAACACCGATCCATATACCAGCTCTTGGTATAACTCCGATCTATACACCAGCTCTTGGTATAACTCCGATCCATGTACCAGCTCTTGGTATAACTCCGATCCATGTACCAGCTCTTGGTATAACTCCGATCCATGTACCAGCTCTCGGTATAACTCCGATCCATACACCAGCTCTTGGTATAACACCGATCCATACACCAGCTCTTGGTATAACTCCGATCCATGTACCAGCTCTTGGTATAACTCCGATCCATGTACCAGCTCTTGGTATAACTCCGATCCATGTACCAGCTCTTGGTATATCTCCGATCCATATACCAGCTCTTGGTATAACTCCGATCCATGTACCAGCTCTTGGTATAACACCGATCCATATACCAGCTCTTGGTATAACTCCGATCCATGTACCAGCTCTTGGTATAACACCGATCCATGTACCAGCTCTTGGTATAACTCCGATCCATATACCAGCTCTTGGTATAACACCGATCCATGTACCAGCTCTTGGTATAACACCGATCCATGTACCTGCTCTTGGTATAACACCGATCCATGTACCAGCTCTTGGTATAACTCCGATCCATATACCAGCTCTTGGTATAACTCCGATCCATGTACCAGCTCTTGGTATAACTCCGATCCATGTACCAGCTCTTGGTATAACTCCGATCCATGTACCTGCTCTTGGTATAACACCGATCCATGTACCAGCTCTTGGTATAACTCCGATCCATATACCAGCTCTTGGTATAACACCGATCCATGTACCAGCTCTTGGTATAACTCCGATTCATATACCAGCTCTTGGTATAACTCCGATCCATATACCAGCTCTTGGTATAACTCCGATCCATATACCAGCTCTTGGTATAACACCGATCCATGTACCAGCTCTTGGTATAACTCCGATTCATATACCAGCTCTTGGTATAACTCCGATCCATATACCAGCTCTTGGTATAACTCCGATCCATATACCAGCTCTTGGTATAACTCCGATCCATATACCAGCTCTTGGTATAACACCGATCCATACACCAGCTCTTGGTATAACACCGATCCATATACCAGCTCTTGGTATAACACCGATCCATGTACCAGCTCTTGGTATAACTCCGATCCATATACCAGCTCTTGGTATAACACCGATCCATATACCAGCTCTTGGTATAACACCGATCCATGTACCAGCTCTTGGTATAACACCGATCCATATACCAGCTCTTGGTATAACTCCGATCCATATACCAGCTCTTGTTATAACTCCGATCCATATACCAGCTCTTGGTATAACACCGATCCATACACCAGCTCTTGGTATAACTCCGATCCATATACCAGCTCTTGGTATAACACCGATCCATATACCAGCTCTTGGTATAACTCCGATCCATGTACCAGCTCTCGGTATAACACCGATCCATATACCAGCTCTTGGTATAACTCCGATCCATATACCAGCTCTTGGTATAACACCGATCCATATACCAGCTCTTGGTATAACTCCGATCTATACACCAGCTCTTGGTATAACTCCGATCCATATACCAGCTCTTGGTATAACACCGATCCATATACCAGCTCTTGGTATAACACCGATCCATATACCAGCTCTTGGTATAACTCCGATCCATGTACCAGCTCTTGGGATAACACCGATCCATGTACCAGCTCTTGGTATAACACCGATCCATATACCAGCTCTTGGTATAACTCCGATCCATGTACCAGCTCTTGGTATAACACCGATCCATATACCAGCTCTTGGTATAACTCCGATCCAGAGACCAGCTCTTGGTATAACACCGATCCATATACCAGCTCTTGGTATAACAGTGATCCATGTACCTGCTCTTGGTATAACACCGATCCATGTACCAGCTCTTGGTATAACACCGATCCATATACCAGCTCTTGGTATAACTCCGATCCAGAGACCAGCTCTTGTTATAACACCGATCCATACACCAGCTCTTGGTATAACAGTGATCCATGTACCTGCTCTTGGTATAACACCGATCCATGTACCAGCTCTTGGTATAACTCCGATCCATGTACCTGCTCTTGGTATAACACCGATCCATGTACCAGCTCTTGGAAGAAACTCCGATCCATAAACCAGCTCTTGGTATAACTCCGATCCATGTACCAGCTCTTGGTATAACACCGATCCATGTACCAGCTCTTGGTATAACTCCGATCCATATACCAGCTCTTGGTATAACTCCGATCCATGTACCAGCTCTTGGTATAACACCGATCCATGTACCAGCTCTTGGTATAACACCGATCCATGTACCAGCTCTTTGTATAACTCCGATCCATGTACCAGCTCTTGGTATAACACCGATCCATGTACCAGCTCTTGGTATAACACCGATCCATGTACCAGCTCTTGGTATAACACCGATCTATACACCAGCTCTTGGTATAACTCCGATCCATGTACCAGCTCTTGGTATAACACCGATCCATGTACCAGCTCTTGGGATAACACCGATCCATGTACCAGCTCTTGGTATAACACCGATCCATATACCAGCTCTTTGTATAACTCCGATCCATGTACCAGCTCTTGGTAGAACACCGATCCATATACCAGCTCTTGGTATAACACCGATCCATGTACCAGCTCTTGGTATAACACCGATCCATGTACCAGCTCTTGGTATAACACCGATCCATATACCAGCTCTTGGTATAACACCGATCCATGTACCAGCTCTTGGTATAACACCGATCCATATACCTGCTCTTGGTAGAACACCGATCCATATACCAGCTCTTGGTATAACACCGATCCATGTCCCAGCTCTTGGTATAACACCGATCCATATACCTGCTCCTGGTAGAACACCGATCCATATACCAGCTCTTGGTATAACACCGATCCATATACCAGCTCTTGGTATAA
This sequence comes from Heptranchias perlo, assembly GCF_035084215.1. Lineage (NCBI taxonomy): Eukaryota > Metazoa > Chordata > Chondrichthyes > Hexanchiformes > Hexanchidae > Heptranchias > Heptranchias perlo. Next base: position 273,420 of record NW_027139300.1, on the reverse strand, counting down.
CACCGATCCATGTACCAGCTCTTGGTATAACACCGATCCATATACCAGCTCTTGGTATAACACCGATCCATATACCAGCTCTTGGTATAACACCGATCCATATACCAGCTCGTGGTATAACACCGATCCATATACCAGCTCTTGGTATAACACCGATCCATGTACCAGCTCTTGGTATAACACCGATCCATGTACCAGCTCTTGGTATAACACCGATCCATATACCAGCTCTTGGTATAACACCGATCCATATACCAGCTCTTGGTATCACACCGATCCATGTACCAGCTCTTGGTATAACTCCGATCCATATACCAGCTCTTGGTATAACACCGATCCATATACCAGCTCTTGGTATAACACCGATCCATGTACCAGCTCTTGGTATAACACCGATCCATATACCAGCTCTTGGTATAACACCGATCCATGTACCAGCTCTTGGTATAACACCTATCCATATACCAGCTCTTGGTATAACACCGATCCATGTACCAGCTCTTGGTGGAACACCGATCCATGTACCAGCTCTTGGTATAAGTCCGATCCATATACCAGCTCTTGGTATAACACCTATCCATATACCAGCTCTTGGTATAACACCGATCCATGTACCAGCTCTTGGTATAACACCGATCCATATACCAGCTCTTGGTATAACACCGATCCATGTACCAGCTCTTGGTGGAACACCGATCCATGTACCAGCTCTTGGTATAAGTCCGATCCATATACCAGCTCTTGGTATAACACCTATCCATATACCAGCTCTTGGTATAACACCGATCCATGTACCAGCTCTTGGTGGAACACCGATCCATGTACCAGCTCTTGGTATAAGTCCGATCCATATACCAGCTCTTGGTATAACACCTATCCATGTACCAGCTCTTGTTGTAACACCGATCCATATACCAGCTCTTGGTGTAACACCGATCCATATACCAGCTCGTGGTATAACTCCGATCCATATACCAGCTCTTGGTATAACTCCGATCCATGTACCAGCTCTTGGTATAACACCGATCCATGTACCAGCTCTTGGTATAACACCGATCCATGTACCAGCTCTTGGTATAACTCCAATCCATGTACCAGCTCTTGGTATAACTCCGATCCATGTACCAGCTCTTGGTAGAACACCGATCCATATACCAGCTCGTGGTATAACACCGATCCATGTACCAGCTCTTGGTATAACTCCGATCCATATACCAGCTCTTGGTATAACACCGATCCATACACCAGCTCTTGGTATAACACCGATGCATGTACCAGCTCTTGGTATAACTCCGATCCATGTACCAGCTCTTGGTATAACTCCGATCCATGTACCAGCTCATGGTATAACTCCGATCCATGTACCAGCTCTTGGTATAACTCCGATCCATGTACCAGCTCATGGTATAACTCCGATCCATGTACCAGCTCTTGGTATAACTCCGATCCATATACCTGCTCTTGGTATAACACCGATCCAGACACCAGCTCTTGGTAGAACACCGATCCATAAACCAGCTCTTGGTATAACTCCGATCCATGTACCAGCTCTTGGTATAACACCGATCCATGTACCAGCTCTTGGTATAACTCCGATCCATGGACCAGCTCTTGGTATAACTCCGATCCATGTACCAGCTCTTGGTATAACACCGATCCATGTACCAGCTCTTGGTATAACACCGATCCATATACCAGCTCTTGGTATAACACCGATCCATGTACCAGCTCTTGGTATAACACCGATCCATGTACCAGCTCTTGGTATAACACCGATCCATGTACCTGCTCTTGGTCGAACACCGATCCATATACCAGCTCTTGGTATAACACCGATCCATGTACTAGCTCTTGGTATAACACCGATCCATATACCTGCTCCTGGTAGAACACCGATCCATATACCAGCTCTTGGTATAACACCGGTCCATATACCTGCTCTTGGTATAACACCGATCCATGTACCAGCTCTTGGTATAACACCGATTCATATACCAGCTCTTGGTATAACACCGATCCATATACCAGCTCTTGGTATAACACCGATCCATATACCAGCTCTTGGTATAACACCGATCCATGCACCAGCTCTTGGTATAACACCGATCCATATACCTGCTCTTGGGAGAACACCGATCCATATACCAGCTCTTGGTATAACACCGATCCATATACCAGTTCTTGGTATAACACCGATCCATGTACCAGCTCTTGGTATAACACCGATCCATGTACCAGCTCTTGGTATAACACCGATGCATATACCTGCTCCTGGTAGAACACCGATCCATATACCAGCTCTTGGGAAAACACCGGTCCATATACCTGCTCTTGGTATAACACCGATCCATGTACCAGCTCTTGGTATAACACCGATCCATATACCAGCTCTTGGTATAACACCGATCCATATACCAGCTCTTGGTATAACACCGATCCATATACCAGCTCGTGGTATAACACCGATCCATATACCAGCTCCTGGTATAACACCGATCCATGTACCAGCTCTTGGTATAACACCGATCCATGTACCAGCTCTTGGTATAGCACCGATCCATGTACCAGCTCTTGGTATAACACCGATCCATACACCAGCTCTTGGTATAACACCGATCCATGTACCAGCTCTTGGTATAACACCGATCCATATACCAGCTCTTGGTATAACACCGATCCATGTACCAGCTCTTGGTAGAACACCGATCCATGTACCAGCTCTTGGTATAACTCCGATCCATATACCAGCTCTTGGTATAACACCTATCCATGTACCAGCTCTTGGTGTAACACCGATCCATATACCAGCTCTTGGTATAACTCCGATCCATGTACCTGCTCTTGGTATAACACCGATCCATAAACCAGCTCTTGGTATAACTCCGATCCATGTACCAGCTCTTGGTATAACACCGATCCATATACCAGCTCTTGGTATAACTCCGATCCATATACCAGCTCTTGGTACAACTCCGATCCATATACCAGCTCTTGGTATAACTCCGATCCATATACCAGCTCTTGGTATAACACCGATCCATGTACCAGCTCTTGGTATAACACCGATCCATATACCAGCTCTTGGTATAACACCGATCCATATACCAGCTCTTGGTATAACTCCGATCTATACACCAGCTCTTGGTATAACTCCGATCCATATACCAGCTCTTGGTATAACACCGATCCATATACCAGCTCTCGGTATAACTCCGATCCAGAGACCAGCTCTTGGTCCAACACCGATCCATACACCAGCTCTTGGTATAACACTGATCCATGTACCTGCTCTTGGTATAACACCGATCCATGTACCAGCTCTTGGTATAACACCGATCCATGTACCAGCTCTTGGTATAACACTGATCCATGTACCAGCTCTTGGTATAACTCCGATCCATGTACCTGCTCTTGGTATAACACCGATCCATGTACCAGCTCTTGGTATAACTCCGATCCATAAACCAGCTCTTGGTATAACACCGATCCATATACCAGCTCTTGGTATAACACCGATCCATGTACCAGCTCTCGGTATAACACCGATCCATGTACCTGCTCTTGGTATAACACCGATCCATGTACCAGCTCTTGGTATAACACCGATCCATGTACCTGCTCTTGGTATAACACCGATCCATGTACCAGCTCTTGGTATAACTCCGATCCATGTACCAGCTCTTGGTATAACTCCGATCCATTTACCAGCTCTTGGTATAACACCGATCCATATACCAGCTCTTGGTATAACACCGATCCATGTACCAGCTCTCGGTATAACACCGATCCATGTACCTGCTCTTGGTATAACACCGATCCATGTACCAGCTCTTGGTATAACTCCGATCCATATACCAGCTCTTGGTATAACTCCGATCCATGTACCAGCTCTTGGTATAACACTGATCCATGTACCAGCTCTTGGTATAACACCGATCCATATACCAGCTCTTGGTATAACACCGATCCATGTACCAGCTCTTGGTATAACTCCGATCCATGTACCAGCTCTTTGTATAACTCCGATCCATGTACCAGCTCTTGGTATAACACCGATCCATGTACCAGCTCTTGGTATAACACCGATCCATGTACCAGCTCTTGGTATAACACCGATCCATGTACCAGCTCTTTGTATAACTCCGATCCATGTACCAGCTCTTGGTATAACACCGATCCATGTACCAGCTCTTGGTATAACACCGATCCATGTACCAGCTCTTGGTATAACACCGATCGATACACCAGCTCTTGGTATAACTCCGATCCATGTACCAGCTCTTGGTATAACACCGATCCATGTACCAGCTCTTGGTATAACACCGATCCATGTACCAGCTCTTGGTATAACACCGATCCATATCCCAGCTCTTTGTATAACTCCGATCCATGTACCAGCTCTTGGTAGAACACCGATCCATATACCAGCTCTTGGTATAACACCGATCCATGTACCAGCTCTTGGTATAACACCGATCCATGTACCAGCTCTTGGTATAACACCGATCCATATACCAGCTCTTGGTATAACTCCGATCCATGTACCAGCTCTTGGTAGAACACCGATCCATGTACCAGCTCTTGGTATAACACCGATCCATATACCAGCTCTTGGTATAACACCGATCCATGTACCAGCTCTTGGTATAACACCGATCCATATACCTGCTCTTGGTAGAACACCGATCCATATACCAGCTCTTGGTACAACACCGATCCATGTACCAGCTCTTGGTATAACACCGATCCATGTCCCAGCTCTTGGTATAACACCGATCCATATACCTGCTCCTGGTAGAACACCGATCCATATACCAGCTCTTGGTATAACACCGATCCATATACCAGCTCTTGGTATAACACCGATCCATGTACCAGCTCTTGGTATAACACCGATCCATATACCAGCTCTTGGTATCACACCGATCCATATACCAGCTCTTGGTATAACACCGATCCATATACCAGCTCGTGGTATAACACCGATCCATATACCAGCTCTTGGTACAACACCGATCCATGTACCAGCTCTTGGTATAACACCGATCCATGTACCAGCTCTTGGTATAACACCGATCCATATACCAGCTCTTGGTATAACACCGATCCATATACCAGCTCTTGGTATAACACCAATCCATATACCAGCTCTTGGTATAACACCGATCCATATACCAGCTCTTGGGATAACACCGATCCATGTACCAGCTCTTGGTGGAACACCGATCCATGTACCAGCTCTTGGTATAAGTCCGATCCATATACCAGCTCTTGGTATAACACCTATCCATGTACCAGCTCTTGGTGTAACACCGATCCATATACCAGCTCTTGGTGTAACACCGATCCATACACCAGCTCTTGGTATAACTCCGATCCATGTACCAGCTCTTGGTATAACACCGATCCATGTACCAGCTCTTGGTATAACACCGATCCATGTACCAGCTCTTGGTATAACTCCAATCCATGTACCAGCTCTTGGTATAACTCCGATTCATGTACCAGCTCTTGGTAGAACACCGATCCATATACCAGCTCGTGGTATAACACCGATCCATGTACCAGCTCTTGGTATAACTCCGATCCATATACCAGCTCTTGGTATAACACTGATCCATACACCAGCTCTTGGTATAACACCGATGCATGTACCAGCTCTTGGTATAACTCCGATCCATGTACCAGCTCTTGGTATAACTCCGATCCATGTACCAGCTCATGGTATAACTCCGATCCATGTACCAGCTCTTGGTATAACTCCGATCCATTTTCCAGCTCTTGGTATAACACCGATCCAGACACCAGCTCTTGGTAGAACACCGATCCATAAACCAGCTCTTGGTATAACTCCGATCCATGTACCAGCTCTTGGTATAACACCGATCCATGTACCAGCTCTTGGTATAACTCCGATCCATAGACCAGCTCTTGGTATAACTCCGATCCATGTACCAGCTCTTGGTATAACTCCGATCCATGTACCAGCTCTTGGTATAACACCGATCCATATACCAGCTCTTGGTATAACACCGATCCATGTACCAGCTCTTGGTATAACACCGATCCATGTACCAGCTCTTGGTATAACACCGATCCATATACCTGCTCTTGGTAGAACACCGATCCATATACCAGCTCTTGGTATAACACCGATCCATGTACCAGCTCTTGGTATAACACCGATCCATATACCTGCTCCTGGTAGAACACCGATCCATATACCAGCTCTTGGTATAACACCGGTCCATATACCTGCTCTTGGTATAACACCGATCCATGTACCAGCTCTTGGTATAACACCGATCCATATACCAGCTCTTGGTATAACACCGATCCATATACCAGCTCTTGGTATAACACCGATCCATATACCAGCTCTTGGTATAACACCGATCCATGCACCAGCTCTTGGTATAACACCGATCCATATACCTGCTCTTGGGAGAACACCGATCCATATACCAGCTCTTGGTATAACACCGATCCATATACCAGTTCTTGGTATAACCCCGATCCATGTACCAGCTCTTGGTATAACACCGATCCATGTACCAGCTCTTGGTATAACACCGATCCATATACCTGCTCCTGGTAGAACACCGATCCATATACCAGCTCTTGGGAAAACACCGGTCCATATACCTGATCTTGGTATAACACCGATCCATGTACCAGCTCTTTGTATAACACCGATCCATATACCAGCTCTTGGTATAACACCGATCCATATACCAGCTCTTGGTATAACACCGATCCATATACCAGCTCGTGGTATAACACCGATCCATATACCAGCTCCTGGGAAAAACACCGATCCATGTGCCAGCTCTTGGTATAACACCGATCCATGTACCAGCTCTTGGTATAACACCGATCCATGTACCAGCTCTTGGTATAACACCGATCCATGCACCAGCTCTTGGTATAACACCGATCCATGTACCAGCTCTTGGTATAACTCCGATCCATGTACCAGCTCTTGGTAGAACACCGATCCATGTACCAGCTCTTGGTATAACTCCGATCCATATACCAGCTCTTGGTATAACACCTATCCATGTACCAGCTCTTGGTGTAACACCGATCCATATACCAGCTCTTGGTATAACACCGATCCATGTACCAGCTCTTGGTAGAACACCGATCCATGTACCAGCTCTTGGTATAACTCCGATCCATATACCAGCTCTTGGTATAACACCTATCCATGTACCAGCTCTTGGTGTAACACCGATCCATATACCAGCTCTTGGTATAACTCCGATCCATGTACCTGCTCTTGGTATAACACCGATCCATAAACCAGCTCTTGGTATAACTCCGATCCATGTACCAGCTCTTGGTATAACACCGATCCATGTACCAGCTCTTGGTATAACACCGATCCATGTACCAGCTCTTGGTATAACACCGATCCATACACCAGCTCTTGGTATAACTCCGATCCATGTACCAGCTCTTGGTATAACACCGATCCATGTACCAGCTCTTGGTATAACACCGATCCATGTACCAGCTCTTGGTATAACTCCGATCCATGTACCTGCTCTTGGTATAACTCCGATCCATGTACCAGCTCTTGGTATAACACCGATCCATACACCAGCTCTTGGTATAACTCCGATCCATACACCAGCTCTCGGTATAACTCCGATCCATGTACCAGCTCTTGGTATAACTCCGATCCATGTACCAGCTCTTGGTATAACTCCGATCCATACACCAGCTCTCGGTATAACTCCGATCCATGTACCAGCTCTTGGTATAACTCCGATCCATATACCAGCTCTTGGTATAACAACGATCCATGTACCAGCTCTTGGTATAACTCCGATCCATATACCAGCTCTTGGTATAACACTGATCCATGTACCAGCTCTTGGTATAACAACGATCCATGTACCTGATCTCGGTATAACTCCGATCCATGTACCTGCTCTCGGTATAACACCGATCCATATACCAGCTCTTGGTATAACACCGATCCATGGACCTGCTCTCGGTATAACACCGATCCATGTACCAGCTCTTGGTATAACACCGATCCATGGACCTGCTCTCGGTATAACACCGATCCATGTACCAGCTATTGGTATAACTCCGATCCATGTACCTGCTCTTGGTATAACTCCGATCCATATACCAGCTCTTGGTATAACTCCGATCCATGTACCAGCTCTTGGTAGAACACCGATCCATATACCAGCTCTTGGTATAACACCGATCCATGTACCAGCTCTTGGTATAACACCGATCCATATACCAGCTCTTGGTATAACACCGATCCATGTACCAGCTCTAGGTATAACACCGATCCATGTACCAGCTCTTGGTATAACTCCGATCCATGTACCAGCTCTTGGTATAACTCCGATCCATGTACCAGCTCTTGGTATAACTCCGATCCATATACCAGCTCTCGGTATAACACCGATCCATGTACCAGCTCTTGGTATATCACCGATCCATGTACCAGCTCTTGGTATAACACCGATCCGTGTACCAGCTCTTGGTATAACACCGATCCATATACCAGCTCTTGGTATAACACCGATCCATATACCAGCTCTTGGGATAACACCGATCCATATACCAGCTCTTGGTATAACACCGATCCATGTACCAGCTCTTGGTATAACAACGATCCATGTACCAGCTCTTGGTATAACACCGATCCATATACCAGCTCTTGGTATAACACCGATCCATGTACCAGCTCTTGGTATAACACCGATCCATGTACCAGCTCTTGGTATAACTCCGATCCATATCCCAGCTCTTGGTATAACACCGATCCATGTACCAGCTCTTGGCGTAACACCGATCCATATACCAGCTCTTGGTATAACACCGATCCATGTACCAGCTCTTGGTATAACACCGATACATGTACCAGCTCTTGGTATAACTCCGATCCATGTACCTGCTCTTGGTATAACTCCGATCCATGTACCAGCTCTTGGTAGAACACCGATCCATATACCAGCTCTTGGTATAACACCGATCCATATACCAGCTCTTGGTATAACACCGATCCATGTACCAGCTCTTGGTATAACAGCGATACATGTACCAGCTCTTGCTATAACTCCGATCCATGTACCTGCTCTTGGTATAACTCCGATCCATGTACCAGCTCTTGGTAGAACACCGATCCATACACCAGCTCGTGGTATAACACCGATCCATGTCCCAGCTCTTGGTATAACTCCGATCCATGCACCAGCTCTTGGTATAACTCCGATCCATATACCAGCTCTTGGTATAACACCGATCCATATACCAGCTCTTGGTATAACACCGATCCATATACCAGCTCTTGGTATAACTCCGATCCATGTACCTGCTCTCGGTATAACACCGATCCATATACCAGCTCTTGGTATAACACCGATCCATGTACCTGCTCTTGGTATAACACCGATCCATGTACCAGCTCTTGGTATAACTCCGATCCATATACCAGCTCGTGGTATAACACCGATCCATATACCAGCTCTTGGTATAACAACGATCCATGTACCAGCTCTTGGTATAACACCGATCCATGTACCTGCTCTTGGTACAACTCCGATCCATATACCAGCTCTTGGTACAACTCCGATCCATATACCAGCTCTTGGTATAACTCCGATCCATGTACCAGCTCTTGGTAGAACACCGATCCATGTACCAGCTCTTGGTGTAACACCGATCCATGTACCAGCTCTTGGTATAACTCCGATCCATACACCAGCTCTTGGTATAACACCGATCCATGTACCAGCTCTTGGTATAACTCCGATCCATGCACCAGCTCTTGGTATAACACCGATCCATGTACCAGCTCTTGGTATAACTCCGATCCATATACCAGCTCTTGGTATAACTCCGATCCATGTACCAGCTCTTGGGATAACACCGATCCATATACCAGCTCTTGGTATAACTCCGATCCATATACCAGCTCTTGGTATAACACCGATCCATGTACCAGCTCTTGGTATAACTCCGATCCATATACCAGCTCTTGGTATAACACCGATCCATGTACCAGCTCTTGGTATAACACCGATCCATGTACCAGCTCTTGGTGTAACTCCGATCCATATACCAGCTCTTGGTATAACACCGATCCATGTACCAGCTCTTGGTATAACTCCGATCCATATACCAGCTCTTGGTAGAACACCGATCCATGTACCTGCTCTTGGTATAACTCCGATCCATGTACCAGCTCTTGGTACAAAACCGATCCATATACCAGCTCTTGGTATAACACCGATCCATGTACCTGCTCTCGGTATAACTCCGATCCATACACCAGCTCTTGGTATAACACCGATCCATGTACCAGCTCTTGGTATAACACCGATCCATATACTAGCTCTTGGTATAACACCGATCCATGTACCTGCTCTCGGTATAACACCGATCCATGTACCAGCTCTTGGTATAACACGATCCATGTACCAGCTCTTGGTATAACTCCGATCCATATACCAGCTCTTGGTATAACACGATCCATGTACCTGCTCTCGGTCTAACTCCGATGCATATACCAGCTCTTGGTATAACTCCGATCCATGTACCAGCTCTGGGTATAACTCCGATCCATATACCAGCTCTTGGTATCACACCGATAAATGTACCAGCTCTTGGTATAACACCGATCCATATACCAGCTCTTGGTATAACACCGATCCATGTACCAGCTCTCGGTATAACACCGATCCATGTACCAGCTCTGGGTATAACTCCGATCCATATACCAGCTCTTGGTATAACACCGATCCATGTACCAGCTCTTGGTATAACACCGATCCATGTACCAGCTCTCGGTATAACTCCGATCCATGCACCAGCTCTTGGTATAACACCGATCCATGTACCAGCTCTTGGTATAACACCGATCCATATACCAGCTCTTGGTATAACACCGATCCATATACCAGCTCTTGGTATAACTCCGATCCATGTACCAGCTCTTGGTTTAACACCGATCCATGTACCAGCTCTTGGTATAACACCGATCCATATACCAGCTCTTGGTATAACACCGATAAATGTACCAGCTCTTGGTATAACACTGATCCATACACCAGCTCTTGGTATAACACCGATCCATGTACCAGCTCTTGGTATAACACCGATCCATGTACCTGCTCTCGGTATAACTCCGATCCATAAACCAGCTCTTGGTATAACACCGATCCATGTACCAGCTCTCGGTATAACACCGATCCATGTACCAGCTCTTGGTATAACACTGATCCATACACCAGCTCTTGGTATAACACCGATCCATGTACCAGCTCTTGGTATAACACCGATCCATGTACCAGCTCTTGGTGTAACTCCGATCCATATACCAGCTCTTGGTATAACACCGATCCATGTACCAGCTCTTGGTATAACTCCGATCCATATACCAGCTCTCGGTATAACACCGATCCATACACCAGCTCTTGGTATAACACCGATCCATGTACCTGCTCTCAGTATAACTCCGATCCATGTACCAGCTCTCGGTATAACTCCGATCCATGCACCAGCTCTTGGTATAACTCCGATCCATATACCAGCTCTTGGTATAACTCCGATCCATATACCAGCTCTTGGTATAACTCCGATCCATATACCAGCTCTTGGTATAACACCGATCCATGTACCAGCTCTTGGTATAACTCCGATCCATATACCAGCTCTTGGTATAACACCGATCCAGGTACCTGCTCTTGGTATAACTCCGATCCATATACCAGCTCTTGGTATAACACCGATCCATGTACCAGCTCTTGGTGTAACTCCGATCCATACACCAGCTCTTGGTATAACACCGATCCATGTACCAGCTCTTGGTATAACTCCGATCCATGTACCAGCTCTCGGTATAACACCGATCCATACACCAGCTCTTGGTATAACACCGATCCATGTACCTGCTCTTGGTATAACTCCGATCCATATACCAGCTCTTGGTATAACACCGATCCATACACCAGCTCTTGGTATAACACCGATCCATGTACCTGCTCTTGGTATAACTCCGATCCATATACCAGCTCTCGGTATAACACCGATCCATATACCAGCTCTTGGTGTAACTCCGATCCATGTACCAGCTCTCGGTATAACTCCGATCCATGCACCAGCTCTTGGTATAACTCCGATCCATATACCAGCTCTTGGTATAACACCGATCCATATACCAGCTCTTGGTACAACTCCGATCCATGTACCAGCTCTTGGTATAACTCCGATCCATACACCAGCTCTTGGTATAACTCCGATTCATATACCAGCTCTTGGTATAACTCCGATCCATGTACCAGCTCTTGGTATAACACCGATCCATATACCAGCTCTTGGTACAACTCCGATCCATGTACCAGCTCTTGGTATAACTCCGATCCATATACCAGCTCTTGGTATAACACCGATCCATATACCAGCTCTTGGTACAACTCCGATCCATGTACCAGCTCTTGGTATAACTCCGATCCATATACCAGCTCTCGGTATAACACTGATCCATGTACCTGCTCTTGGTATAACACCGATCCATGCACCAGCTCTTGGTATAACTCCGATCCATATATCAGCTCTTGGTCTAACACCGATCCATATACCAGCTCTCGGTATAACTCCGATCCATACACCAGCTCTTGGTATTACACCGATCCATATACCAGCTCTTGGTATAACACCGTTCCATGTACCAGCTCTCGGTATAACTCCGATCCATATACCAGCTCTTGGTATAACACCGATCCATGTACCAGCTCTTGGTATAACTCCGATCCATGTACCAGCTCTTGGTATAACACCGATCCATATACCAGCTCTTGGTATAACTCCGATCCATGTACCAGCTCTTGGTATAACACTGATCCATACACCAGCTCTTGGTATAACACCGATCCATATACCAGCTCTTGGTATAACTCCGATCCATGTACCAGCTCTTGTTATAACTCCGATCCATATACCAGCTCTTGCTATAACACCGATCCATGTACCAGCTCTTGGTATAACACCGATCCATGTACCAGCTCTTGGTATAACTCCGATCCATGTACCAGCTCTTGGTATAACACTGATCCATACACCAGCTCTTGGTATAACTCCGATCCATGTACCTGCTCTTGGTATAACACCGATCCATATACCTGCTCTTGGTATAACACCGATCCATGTACCAGCTCTTGGTATAACACCGATCCATATACCAGCTCTTGGTATAACACCGATCCATATACCTGCTCTTGTTATAACTCCGATCCATGTACCTGCTCTTGGTATAACACCGATCCATGTACCAGCTCTTGGTATAACACCGATCCATATACCAGCTCTTGGTATAACTCCGATCCATGTACCAGCTCTTGTTATAACTCCGATCCATATACCAGCTCTTGGTATAACACCGATCCATGTACCAGCTCTTGGTATAACTCCGATCCATATACCAGCTCTTGGTATAACACCGATCCATACACCAGCTCTTGGTCTAACTCCGATCCATATACCAGCTCTTGGTATAACACCGATCCATATACCAGCTCTTGGTATAACACCGATCCATGTACCAGCTCTTGGTATAACTCCGATCCATGTACCAGCTCTCGGTATAACACCGATCCATGTACCTGCTCTTGGTATAACACCGATCCATGTACCTGCTCTCGGTATAACACCGATCCATGTACCAGCTCTTGGTATAACACCGATCCATGTACCAGCTCTTGGTATAACTCCGATCCATGTACCAGCTCTCGGTATAACTCCGATCCATGTACCAGCTCTTGGTATAACACCGATCCATGTACCAGCTCTTGGTATAACACCGATCCATACACCAGCTCTTGGTATAACACCGATCCATGTACCAGCTCTTGGTATAACTCCGATCCATGTACCAGCTCTTGGTATAACACCGATCCATGTACCAGCTCTTGGTATAACACCGATCCATGTACCAGCTCTTGGTATAACACCGATCCATGTACCTGCTCTCGGTATAACTCCGATCCATGTACCAGCTCTTGGTATAACACCGATCCATGTACCAGCTCTTGGTATAACTCCGATCCATGTACCAGCTCTTGGTATAACTCCGATCCATGTACCAGCTCTCGGTATAACTCCGATCCATGTACCAGCTCTTGGTATAACACCGATCCATATACCAGCTCTTGGTATAACACCGATCCATACACCAGCTCTTGGTCTAACACCGATCCATATACCAGCTCTTGGTATAACACCGATCCATATACCAGCTCTTGGTACAACACCGATCCATGTACCAGCTCTTGGTATAACTCCGATCCATGTACCAGCTCTTGGTATAACTCCGATCCATGTACCAGATCTTGGTATAACACCGATCCATGTACCAGCTCTTGGTATAACACCGATCCATATACCAGCTCTTGGTATAACTCCGATCCATGTACCAGCTCTTGGTATAACACTGACCATACACCAGCTCTTGGTATAACTCCGATCCATGTACCTGCTCTTGGTTTAACACCGATCCATATACCAGCTCTTGGTATAACACCGATCCATGTACCAGCTCTTGGTATAACACCGATCCATGTACCAGCTCTTGGTATAACACCGATCCATATACCAGCTCGTGGTATAACACCGATCCATATACCAGCTCTTGGTATAACTCCGATCCATGTACCAGCTCTTGTTATAACTCCGATCCATATACCAGCTCTTGGTATAACACCGATCCATGTACCAGCTCTTGGTATAACACCGATCCATGTACCAGCTCTTGGTATAACACCGATCCATGTACCAGCTCTTGGTATAACACCGATCCATGTACCAGCTCTTGGTATAACACCGATCCATACACCAGCTCTTGGTATAACACCGATCCATGTACCAGCTCTTGGTATAACACCGATCCATGTACCAGCTCTTGGTATAACACCGATCCATACACCAGCTCTTGGTATAACACCGATCCATGTACCAGCTCTTGGTATAACACCGATCCATACACCAGCTCTTTGTATAACTCCGATCCATATACCAGCTCTTGGTATAACTCCGATCCATATACCAGCTCTTGGTATAACACCGATCCATATACCAGCTCTTGGTACAACACCGATCCATGTACCAGCTCTTGGTATAACTCCGATCCATGTACCAGCTCTCGGTATAACACCGATCCATGTACCTGCTCTTGGTATAACACCGATCCATGTCCCTGCTCTCGGTATAACACCGATCCATGTACCAGCTCTTGGTATAACTCCGATCCATGTACCAGCTCTCGGTATAACACGATCCATGTCCCTGCTCTCGGTATAACTCCGATGCATATACCAGCTCTTGGTATAACTCCGATCCATGTACCAGCTCTGGGTATAACTCCGATCCATATCCCAGCTCTTGGTATAACACCGATCCATATACCAGCTCTTGGTATAACACCGATCCATGTACCAGCTCTCGGTATAACACCGATCCATGTACCAGCTCTGGGTATAACACCGATCCATGTACCAGCTCTTGGTATAACACCGATCCATGTACCAGCTCTTGGTATAACACCGATCCATATACCAGCTCTTGGTATAACACCGATCCATATACCAGCTCTTGGTATAACTCCGATCCATGTACCAGCTCTTGGTTTAACACCGATCCATGTACCAGCTCTTGGTATAACTCCGATCCATGTACCTGCTCTTGGTATAACACCGATCCATGTACCAGCTCTTGGTATAACACCGATCCATGTACCAGCTCTTGGTATAACACCGATCCATGTACCAGCTCTTGGTATAACTCCGATCCATGTACCTGCTCTCGGTATAACTCCGATCCATGTACCAGCTCTTGGTATAACACCGATCCATGTACCAGCTCTTGGTATAACTCCGATCCATATATCAGCTCTTGGTCTCACACCGATCCATATACCAGCTCTCGGTATAACTCCGATCCATGTACCAGCTCTTGGTATAACACCGTTCCATATACCAGCTCTTGGTATAACTCCAATCCATGTACCAGCTCTTGGTATAACTCCGATCCATATACCAGCTCTTGGTATAACACCGATCCATGTACCAGCTCTTGGTATAACACCGATCCATGTACCAGCTCTTGGTATAACTCCGATCCATGGACCAGCTCTTGGTATAACACTGATCCATACACCAGCTCTTGGTATAACTCCGATCCATGTACCTGCTCTTGGTATAACACCGATCCATATACCAGCTCTTGGTATAACTCCGATCCATGTACCAGCTCTTGGTATAACTCCGATCCATATACCAGCTCTTGGTATAACTCCGATCCATGTACCAGCTCTCGGTATAACTCCGATCCATACACCAGCTCTTGGTATAACTCCGATCCATGGACCAGCTCTTGGTATAACACCGATCCATGTACCAGCTCTTGGTATAACACCAATCCATGTACCAGCTCTTGGTATAACTCCGATCCATGTACCAGCTCTTGTTATAACTCCGATCCATATACCAGCTCTTGGTATAACACCGATCCATGTACCAGCTCTTGGTATAACACCGATCCATGTACCAGCTCTTGGTATAACTCCGATCCATATACCAGCTCTTGGTATAACACTGATCCATACACCAGCTCTTGGTATAACTCCGATCCATGCACGTGCTCTTGGTATAACTCCGATCCATATACCAGCTCTTGGTATAACTCCGATCCATATACCAGCTCTTGGTATAACTCCGATCCATATACCAGCTCTTGGTATAACTCCGATCCATGTACCAGCTCTTGGTATAACACCGATCCATATACCAGCTCTTGGTATAACTCCGATCCATGTACCAGCTCTTGGTATAACACCGATCCATATACCAGCTCTTGGTATAACACCGATCCATATACCAGCTCTTGGTATAACTCCGATCCATATACCAGCTCTTGGTATAACACCGATCCATGTACCAGCTCTTGGTATAACACCGATCCACACACCAACTCTTGGTATAACACCGATCCATGTACCAGCTCTTGGTATAACTCCGATCCATACACCAGCTCTTGGTATAACACCGATCCATATACCAGCTCTTGGAATAACACCGATCCATGTACCAGCTCTTGGTATAACTCCGATCCATGTACCAGCTCTTGGAATAACTCCGATCCATATACCTGCTCTCGGTATAACTCCGATCCATATACCTGCTCTCGGTATAACACCGATCCATGTACCAGCTCTTGGTATAACTCCGATCCATGCACCAGCTCTTGGTATAACACCGATCCATGTACCTGCTCTCGGTATAACACCGATCCATGTACCTGCTCTTGGTATAACACCGATCCATGTACCTGCTCTCGGTATAACACCGATCCATGTACCAGCTCTTGGTATAACACCGATCCATGTACCAGCTCTTTGTATAACTCCGATCCATGTACCAGCTCTCGGTATAACTCCGATCCATGTACCAGCTCTTGGTATAACACCGATCCATGTACCAGCTCTTGGTATAACACCGATCCATACACCAGCTCTTGGTATAACACCGATCCATATACCAGCTCTTGGTATAACACCGATCCATGTACCTGCTCTCGGTATAACTCCGATCCATGTACCAGCTCTTGGTATAACACCGATCCATGTACCAGCTCTTGGTATAACACCGATCCATATACCAGCTCTTGGTCTAACACCGATCCATATACCAGCTCTCGGTATAACTCCGATCCATACACCAGCTCTTGGTATTACACCGATCCATATACCAGCTCTTGGTACAACACCGATCCATGTACCAGCTCTTGGTATAACTCCGATCCATGTACCAGCTCTTGGTATAACTCCGATCCATGTACCAGCTCTCGGTATAACTCCGATCCATACACCAGCTCTTGGTATTACACCGATCCATATACCAGCTCTTGGTACAACACCGATCCATGTACCAGCTCTTGGTATAACTCCGATCCATGTACCAGCTCTTGGTATAACTCCGATCCATGTACCAGCTCTTGGTATAACACCGATCCATGTACCAGCTCTTGGTATAACACCGATCCATATACCAGCTCTTGGTATAACTCCGATCCATATACCAGCTCTTGGTATAACTCCGATCCATATCCCAGCTCTTGGTATAACACCGATCCATATACCAGCTCTTGGTACAACATCGATCCATGTACCAGCTCTTGGTATAACTCCGATCCATGTACCAGCTCTCGGTATAACACCGATCCATGTACCTGCTCTTGGTATAACACCGATCCATGTACCTGCTCTCGGTATAACACCGATCCATGTACCAGCTCTTGGTATAACTCCGATCCATGTACCAGCTCTTGGTATAACACCGATCCATGTACCAGCTCTTGGCAAAACACCGATCCATGTACCAGCTCTTGGTGTAACACCGATCCATGTACCAGCTCTTGGTATAACACCGATCCATGTACCAGCTCTTGGTATAACACCGATCCATGTACCAGCTCTTGCTATAACACCGATGCATATACCAGCTCTTGGTATAACTCCAATCCATGTACCAGCTCTTGGTATAACACCGATCCATGTACCAGCTCTTGGTATATCACCGATCCATGTACCAGCTCTTGGTATAACTCCGATCCATGTACCAGCTCTTGGTATAACACCGATCCATATACCAGCTCTTGGTATAACACCGATCCATGTACCAGCTCTTGGGATAACACCGATCCATATACCAGCTCTTGGTATAACTCCGATCCATATACCAGCTCTTGGTATAACACCGATCCATGTACCAGCTCTTGGTATAACTCCGATCCATGTACCAGCTCATGGTATAACTCCGATCCATGTACCAGCTCTTGGTATAACACCGATCCATATACCAGCTCTCGGTATAACTCCGATCCATGTACCAGCTCTTGGTATAACACCGATCCATATACCAGCTCTCGGTATAACACCGATCCATATACTAGCTCTTGGTATAACTCCGATCCATGTACCAGCTCATGGTATAACTCCGATCCATGTACCTGCTCTTGGTATAACACTGATCCATATACCAGCTCTTGGTATAACACCGATCCATGTACCAGCTCTTGGTATAACTCCGATCCATGTACCTGCTCTTGGTATAACACTGATCCATATACCAGCTCTTGGTATAACACCGATCCATATACCAGCTCTTGGGATAACACCGATCCATGTACCAGCTCTTGTTATAACTCCGATCCATATACCAGCTCTTGGTATAACACCGATCCATGTACCAGCTCTTGGTATAACACCGATCCATGTACCAGCTCTTGGTATAACTCCGATCCATGTACCAGCTCTTGGTATACCACCGATCCATATACCAGCTCTTGGTATAACTCCGATCCATGTACCAGCTCTTGGTATAACACCGATCCATACACCAGCTCTTGGTATAACACCGATCCATATACCAGCTCTTGGTATAACTCCGATCCATGCACCTGCTCTTGGTATAACACCGATCCATATACCAGCTCTTGGTATAACTCCGATCCATGTACCAGCTCTTGTTATAACTCCGATCCATATACCAGCTCTTGGTATAACACCGATCCATGTACCAGCTCTTGGTATAACACCGATCCATGTACCAGCTCTTGGTATAACTCCGATCCATATACCAGCTCTTGGTATAACACCGATCCATATACCAGCTCTTGGGATAACACAGATCCATGTACCAGCTCTTGGTATAACTCCGATCCATGTACCAGCTCTTGGTATAACACTGATCCATACACCAGCTCTTGGTATAACTCCGATCCATGCACCTGCTCTTGGTATAACACCGATCCATATACCAGCTCTTGGTATAACACCGATCCATGTACCAGCTCTTGGTATAACACCGATCCATGTACCAGCTCTTGGTATAACACCGATCCATGTACCAGCTCTTGGTATAACTCCGATCCATGTACCAGCTCTTGGTATAACTCCGATCCATGTACCAGCTCTTGGTATAACTCCGATCCATATACCAGCTCTTGGTATAACACCGATCCATGTACCAGCTCTTGGTATAACACCGATCCATGCACCTGCTCTTGGTATAACACCGATCCATGTACCAGCTCTTGGTATAACACCGATCCATGTACCAGCTCTTGGTATAACACCGATCCATGTACCAGCTCTTGGTATAACACCGATCCATGCACCTGCTCTTGGTATAACACCGATCCATGTACCAGCTCTTGGTATAACACCGATCCATGTACCAGCTCTTGGTATAACACCGATCCATATACCAGCTCTTGGTATAACACCGATCCATGCACCTGCTCTTGGTATAACACCGATCCATGTACCAGCTCTTGGTATAACTCCGATCCATGTACCAGCTCTTGTTATAACTCCGATCCATATACCAGCTCTTGGTATAACACCGATCCATATACCAGCTCTTGGTATAACACCGATCCATGTCCCAGCTCTTGGTATAACACCGATCCATGTACCAGCTCTTGGTATAACACCGATCCATGCACCTGCTCTTGGTATAACACCGATCCATGTACCAGCTCTTGGTATAACTCCGATCCATGTACCAGCTCTTGTTATAACTCCGATCCATATACCAGCTCTTGGTATAACACCGATCCATGTACCTGCTCTTGGTATAACACCGATCCATGTACCAGCTCTTGGTATAACACCGATCCATGTACCAGCTCTTGGTATAACTCCGATCCATGTACCAGCTCTTGGTATAACACCGATCCATGTACCTGCTCTTGGTATAACACCGATCCATGTACCAGCTCTTGGTATAACTCCGATCCATGTACCAGCTCTTGGTATAACACCGATCCATATACCTGCTCTTGGTATAACTCCGATCCATGTACCAGCTCTTGGTATAACTCCGATCCATACACCAGCTCTTGGAATAACACCGATCCATGTACCAGCTCTTGGTATAACTCCGATCCATGTACCAGCTCTCGGTATAACACCGATCCATGTACCTGCTCTTGGTATAACACCGATCCATGTACCTGCTCTCGGTATAACACCGATCCATGTACCAGCTCTTGGTATAACTCCGATCCATGTACCTGCTCTCGGTATAACACCGATCCATGTACCAGCTCTTTGTATAACTCCGATCCATGTAACAGCTCTCGGTATAACTCCGATCCATGTACCAGCTCTTGGTATAACACCGATCCATGTACCAGCTCTTGGTATAACACCGATCCATACACCAGCTCTTGGTATAACACCGATCCATGTACCTGCTCTCGGTATAACTCCGATCCATGTACCAGCTCTTGGTATAACACCGATCCATGTACCAGCTCTTGGTATAACACCGATCCATGTACCTGCTCTTGGTATAACTCCGATCCATGTAGCAGCTCTTGGTATAACACCGATCCATACACCAGCTCTTGGTATAACACCGATCCATGTACCAGCTCTTGGTATAACACCGATCCATGTACCAGCTCTTGGTATAACTCCGATCCATATACCAGCTCTTGGTCTAACACCGATCCATATACCAGCTCTCGGTATAACTCCGATCCATACACCAGCTCTTGGTATTACACCGATCCATATACCAGCTCTTGGTACAACACCGATCCATGTACCAGCTCTTGGTATAACTCCGATCCATGTACCAGCTCTTGGTATAACTCCGATCCATGTACCAGCTCTTGGTATAACACCGATCCATGTACCAGCTCTTGGTATAACACCGATCCATATACCAGCTCTTGGTATAACTCCGATCCATGTACCAGCTCTTGGTATAACACTGATCCATACACCAACTCTTTGTATAACTCCGATCCATATACCAGCTCTTGGTATAACACCGATCCATATACCAGCTCTTGGTACAACATCGATCCATGTACCAGCTCTTGGTATAACTCCGATCCATGTACCAGCTCTCGGTATAACACCGATCCATGTACCTGCTCTTGGTATAACACCGATCCATGTACCTGCTCTCGGTATAACACCGATCCATGTACCAGCTCTTGGTATAACTCCGATCCATGTACCAGCTCTTGGTATAACACCGATCCATGTACCAGCTCTTGGCAAAACACCGATCCATGTACCAGCTCTTGGTGTAACACCGATCCATGTACCAGCTCTTGGTATAACACCGATCCATGTACCAGCTCTTGGTATAACACCGATCCATGTACCAGCTCTTGCTATAACACCGATGCATATACCAGCTCTTGGTATAACTCCAATCCATGTACCAGCTCTTGGTATAACACCGATCCATGTACCAGCTCTTGGTATATCACCGATCCATGTACCAGCTCTTGGTATAACTCCGATCCATGTACCAGCTCTTGGTATAACACCGATCCATATACCAGCTCTTGGTATAACACCGATCCATGTACCAGCTCTTGGGATAACACCGATCCATGTACCAGCTCTTGGTATAACACCGATCCATGTACCAGCTCTTGGTATAACACCGATCCATACACCAGCTCTTGGTATAACACCGATCCATGTACCTGCTCTCGGTATAACTCCGATCCATGTACCAGCTCTTGGTATAACACCGATCCATGTACCAGCTCTTGGTATAACACCGATCCATGTACCTGCTCTTGGTATAACTCCGATCCATGTAGCAGCTCTTGGTATAACACCGATCCATACACCAGCTCTTGGTATAACACCGATCCATGTACCAGCTCTTGGTATAACACCGATCCATGTACCAGCTCTTGGTATAACACCGATCCATGTACCAGCTCTTGGTATAACACCGATCCATATACCAGCTCTTGGTATAACTCCGATCCATGTACCAGCTCTTGGTATAACACCGATCCATGTACCAGCTCTTGGTATAACTCCGATCCATATACCAGCTCTTGGTCTAACACCGATCCATATACCAGCTCTCGGTATAACTCCGATCCATACACCAGCTCTTGGTATTACACCGATCCATATACCAGCTCTTGGTACAACACCGATCCATGTACCAGCTCTTGGTATAACTCCGATCCATGTACCAGCTCTTGGTATAACTCCGATCCATGTACCAGCTCTTGGTATAACACCGATCCATGTACCAGCTCTTGGTATAACACCGATCCATATACCAGCTCTTGGTATAACTCCGATCCATGTACCAGCTCTTGGTTTAACACTGATCCATACACCAACTCTTTGTATAACTCCGATCCATATACCAGCTCTTGGTATAACACCGATCCATATACCAGCTCTTGGTACAACATCGATCCATGTACCAGCTCTTGGTATAACTCCGATCCATGTACCAGCTCTCGGTATAACACCGATCCATGTACCTGCTCTTGGTATAACACCGATCCATGTACCTGCTCTCGGTATAACTCCGATCCATGTACCTGCTCTTGGTATAACACCGATCCATGTACCAGCTCTTGGTATAACTCCGATCCATGTACCAGCTCTTGGTATAACACCGATCCATGTACCAGCTCTTGGCAAAACACCGATCCATGTACCAGCTCTTGGTGTAACACCGATCCATGTACCAGCTCTTGGTATAACACCGATCCATGTACCAGCTCTTGGTATAACACCGATCCATGTACCAGCTCTTGCTATAACACCGATGCATATACCAGCTCTTGGTATAACTCCAATCCATGTACCAGCTCTTGGTATAACACCGATCCATGTACCAGCTCTTGGTATATCACCGATCCATGTACCAGCTCTTGGTATAACTCCGATCCATGTACCAGCTCTTGGTATAACACCGATCCATATACCAGCTCTTGGTATAACACCGATCCATGTACCAGCTCTTGGGATAACACCGATCCATGTACCAGCTCTTGGTATAACTCCGATCCATATACCAGCTCTTGGTATAACACCGATCCATGTACCAGCTCTTGGGATAACACCGATCCATGTACCAGCTCTTGGGATAACACCGATCCATGTACCAGCTCTTGGTATAACTCCGATCCATATACCAGCTCTTGGTATAACACCGATCCATGTACCAGCTCTTGGTATAACTCCGATCCATGTACCAGCTCTTGGTATAACACCGATCCATATACCAGCTCTTGGTATAACTCCGATCCATGTCCCAGCTCTTGGTAGAACACCGATCCATTAACCAGCTCTTGGTATAACTCCGATCCATGTACCAGCTCATGGTATAACTCCGATCCATGTACCAGCTCATGGTATAACTCCGATCCATGTACCAGCTCATGGTATAACTCCGATCCATGTCCCAGCTCTTGGTATAACACCGATCCATGTACCAGCTCTTGGTATAACTCCGATCCATGTACCAGCTCATGGTATAACTCCGATCCATGTCCCAGCTCTTGGTATAACACCGATCCATATACCAGCTCTCGGTATAACTCCGATCCATACACCAGCTCTTGGTATAACACCGATCCATGTACCAGCTCTTGGTATAACTCCGATCCATATACCAGCTCTTGGTATAACTCCGATCCATATACCAGCTCTTGGTATAACACCGATCCATATACCAGCTCTTGGGATAACACCGATCCATGTACTAGCTCTTGGTATAACTCCGATCCATATACCAGCTCTTGGTATAACACCGATCCATGTACCAGCTTTTGGTATAACACCGATCCATGTACCAGCTCTTGGTATAACTCCGATCCATGTACCAGCTCTTGGTATAACACCGATCCATATACCAGCTCTTGGTATAACACCGATCCATGTACCAGCTCTTGGTATAACACCAATCCATGTCCCAGCTCTTGGTATAACTCCGATCCATATACCAGCTCTTGGTATAACACCGATCCATGTACCTGCTCTCCGTATAACACCGATCCATGTACCAGCTCTTGGTATAACACCGATCCATGTACCAGCTCTTGGTATAACACAGATCCATATACCAGCTCTTGGTATAACACTAATCCATGCACCTGCTCTCGGTATAACTCCGATCCATGTACCTGCTCTCGGTATAACTCCGATCCGTGTACCATATCTTGGTACAACACTGATCCATGTACCAGCTCATGGTATAACACCGATCCATGGACCAGCTCTTGGTATAACACCGATCCATGTACCAGCTCTTGGTCTAACTCCGATCCATGTACCTGCTCCTGGTAGAACACCGATCCATATACCAGCTCTTGATATAACACCGGTCCATATACCTGCTCTTGGTATAACACCGATCCATGTACCAGCTCTTGGTATAACACCGATCCATGTACCAGCTCTTGGTATAACACCGATCCATATACCTGCTCCTGGTAGAACACCGATCCATATACCAGCTCTTGGTATAACACCGGTCCATATACCTGCTCTTGGTATAACACCGATCCATGTACCAGCTCTTGGTATAACACCGATCCATATACCAGCTCTTGGTATAACACCGATCCATATACCAGCTCTTGGTATAACACCGATCCATATACCAGCTCTTGGTATAACACCGATCCATGCACCAGCTCTTGGTATAACACCGATCCATATACCTGCTCTTGGGAGAACACCGATCCATATACCAGCTCTTGGTATCACACCGATCCATATACCAGTTCTTGGTATAACACCGATCCATGTACCAGCTCTTGGTATAACACCGATCCATGTAGCAGCTCTTGGTATAACACCGATCCATATACCTGCTCCTGGTAGAACACCGATCCATATACCAGCTCTTGGTATAACTCCGATCCATATACCAGCTCTTGGTATAACACCTATCCATATACCAGCTCTTGGTGTAACACCGATCCATATACCAGCTCTTGGTATAACTCCGATCCATGTACCTGCTCTTGGTATAACACCGATCCATGTACCAGCTCTTGGTATAACACCGATCCATGTACCAGCTCTTGGTATAACACCGATCCATGTACCAGCTCTTGGTATAACACCGATCCATGTACCAGCTCTTGGTATAACACCGATCCATACACCAGCTCTTGGTATAACTCCGATCCATGTACCAGCTCTTGGTATAACACCGATCCATGTACCAGCTCTTGGTATAACACCGATCCATGTACCAGCTCTTGGTATAACTCCGATCCATGTACCTGCTCTTGGTATAACTCCGATCCATGTACCAGCTCTTGGTAGAACACCGATCCATATACCAGCTCGTGGTATAACACCGATCCATACACCAGCTCTTGGTATAACTCCGATCCATATACCAGCTCTTGGTATAACACCGATCCATATACCAGCTCTTGGTATAACACCGATCCACGTACCAGCTCTTGGTATAACTCCGATCCATGTACCAGCTCTTGGTATAACACCGATCCATGTACCAGCTCTTGGTATAACACTGATCCATGTACCAGCTCTTGGTATAACAACGATCCATGTACCAGCTCTTGGTATAACACCGATCCATGTCCCTGCTCTTGGTATAACTCCGATCCATATCCCAGCTCTTGGTATAACTCCGATCCATATACCAGCTCTTGGTATAACTCCGATCCATGTACCAGCTCTTGGTATAACTCCGATCCATGTACCAGCTCTTGGTATAACTCCGATCCACACACCAGCTCTTGGTATAACACCGATCCATGTACCAGCTCTTGGTATAACTCCGATCCACACACCAGCTCTTGGTATAACACCGATCCATGTACCAGCTCTTGTTATAACTCCGATCCATATACCAGCTCTTGGTATAACTCCGATCCATATACCAGCTCTTGGTATAACACCGATCCATGTACCAGCTCTTGGTATAACACCGATCCATATACCAGCTCTTGGTATAACACCGATCCATGTACCTGCTCTCGGTATAACACCGATCCATATACCAGCTCTTGGTATAACACCGATACATGTACCTGCTCTCGGTATAACACCGATCCATGTACCAGCTCTTGGCATAACACCGATCCATGTACCAGCTCTTGGTATAACACCGATCCATGTACCAGCTCTTGGTATAACACCGATCCATGTACCAGCTCTTGGTATAACACCGATCCATGTACCAGCTCTTGGTATAACACCGATCCATATACCAGCTCTTGGTATAACACCGATCCATATACCAGCTCTTGGTATAACACCGATCCATGTACCAGCTCTTGGTACAAAACCGATCCATATACCAGCTCTTGGTATAACACTGATCCATGTACCTGCTCTCGGTATAACTCCGATCCATACACCAGCTCTTGGTATAACACCGATCCATGTACCAGCTCTTGGTATAACACCGATCCATATACTAGCTCTTGGTATAACACCGATCCATGTACCTGCTCTCGGTATAACACCGATCCATGTACCAGCTCTTGGTATAACACGATCCATGTACCAGCTCTTGGTATAACTCCGATCCATATACCAGCTCTTGGTATAACACGATCCATGTACCTGCTCTCGGTATAACTCCGATGCATATACCAGCTCTTGGTATAACTCCGATCCATGTACCAGCTCTGGGTATAACTCCGATCCATATACCAGCTCTTGGTATAACTCCGATCCATGTACCAGCTCTGGGTATAACTCCGATCCATATACCAGCTCTTGGTATAACACCGATAAATGTACCAGCTCTTGGTATAACACCGATCCATATACCAGCTCTTGGTATAACACCGATCCATGTACCAGCTCTCGGTATAACACCGATCCATGTACCAGCTCTGGGTATAACTCCGATCCATATACCAGCTCTTGGTATAACACCGATCCATGTACCAGCTCTCGGTATAACTCCGATCCATGCACCAGCTCTTGGTATAACACCGATCCATGTACCAGCTCTTGGTACAACACCGATCCATATACCAGCTCTTGGTATAACACCGATCCATATACCAGCTCTTGGTATAACACCGATCCATGTACCAGCTCTTGGTATAACTCCGATCCATACACCAGCTCTTGGTATAACACCGATCCATGTACCAGCTCTTGGTATAACTCCGATCCATATACCAGCTCTTGGTATAACACCGATCCATGTACCAGCTCTTGGTATAACTCCGATCCATACACCAGCTCTTGGTATAACACCGATCCATATACCAGCTCTTGGTATAACACCGATCAATGTACCTGCTCTTGGTATAACACCGATCCATGTACCAGCTCTTGGTATAACTCCGATCCATATACCAGCTCTTGGTATAACACCGATCCATGTACCAGCTCTTGGTATAACTCCGATCCATACACCAGCTCTTGGTATAACACCGATCCATATACCAGCTCTTGGTATAACTCCGATCAATGTACCTGCTCTTGGTATAACACCGATCCATGTACCAGCTCTTGGTATAACACCGATCCATATACCAGCTCTTGGTATAACTCCGATCCATACACCAGCTCTTGGTATAACACCGATCCATGTACCAGCTCTTGGTATAACTCCGATCCATATACCAGCTCTCGGTATAACACCGATCCATGTACCAGCTCTTGGTATAACACCGATCCATGTACCAGCTCTTGGTATAACACCGATCCATGTACCTGCTCTCGGTATAACACCGATCCATGTACCAGCTCTTGGTATAACTCCGATCCATATATCAGCTCTTGGTCTAACACCGATCCATATACCAGCTCTCGGTATAACTCCGATCCATACACCAGCTCTTGGTATTACACCGATCCATATACCAGCTCTTGGTATAACACCGTTCCATGTACCAGCTCTTGGTATAACTCCGATCCATGTACCAGCTCTTGGTATAACACCGATCCATGTACCTGCTCTTGGTATAACTCCGATCCATGTACCAGCTCTTGGTATAACACCGATCCATGTACCAGCTCTTGTTATAACACCGATCCATATACCAGCTCTCGGTATAACACCGATCCATGTACCAGCTCTTGGTATAACTCCGATCCATGTACCAGCTCTTGGTATAACACCGATCCATGTACCAGCTCTTGTTATAACACCGATCCATATACCAGCTCTTGGTATAACTCCGATCCATGTACCAGCTCTTGGTATAACACTGATCCATACACCAGCTCTTGGTATAACTCAGATCCATGTACCTGCTCTTGGTATAACACCGATCCATATACCAGCTCTTGGTATAACTCCGATCCATGTACCAGCTCTTGTTATAACTCCGATCCATATACCAGCTCTTGGTATAACACCGATCCATGTACCAGCTCTTGGTATAACACCGATCCATGTACCAGCTCTTGGTATAACACCGATCCATGTACCTGCTCTTGGTATAACACCGATCCATACACCAGCTCTTGGTATAACTCCTATCCATATACCAGCTCTTGGTATAACACCGATCCATATACCAGCTCTTGGTATAACACCGATCCATGTACCAGCTCTTGGTATAACTCCGATCCATGTACCAGCTCTCGGTATAACACCGATCCATGTACCTGCTCTTGGTATAACACCGATCCATGTACCTGCTCTCGGTATAACACCGATCCATGTACCAGCTCTTGGTATAACTCCGATCCATGTACCAGCTCTCGGTATAACTCCGATCCATGTACCAGCTCTTGGTATAACTCCGATCCATATACCAGCTCTTGGTATAACACCGATCCATGTACCAGCTCTTGGTATAACACCGATCCATATACCAGCTCTTGGTATAACACCGATCCATGTACCAGCTCTTGGTATAACACCGATCCATACACCAGCTCTTGGTATAACACCGATCCATGTACCTGCTCTCGGTATAACTCCGATCCATGTACCAGCTCTTGGTATAACACCGATCCATATACCAGCTCTTGGTCTAACACCGATCCATATACCAGCTCTCGGTATAACTCCAATCCATACACCAGCTCTTGGTATTACACCGATCCATATACCAGCTCTTGGGACAACACCGATCCATGTACCAGCTCTTGGTCTTACTCCGATCCATGTACCAGCTCTTGGTATAACTCCGATCCATGTACCAGCTCTTGGTATAACACCGATCCATGTACCAGCTCTTGGTATAACACCGATCCATGTACCAGCTCTTGGTATAACACCGATCCATATACCAGCTCTTGGTATAACTCCGATCCATGTACCAGCTCTTGGTATAACACTGATCCATACACCAGCTCTTGGTATAACTCCGATCCATGTACCTGCTCTTGGTATAACACCGATCCATATACCAGCTCTTGGTATAACAACGATCCATGTACCAGCTCTTGGTATAACACCGATCCATGTACCTGCTCTTGGTATAACTCCGATCCATATCCCAGCTCTTGGTATAACTCCGATCCATATACCAGCTCTTGGTATAACACCGATCCATGTACCAGCTCTTGGTATAACTCCGATCCACACACCAGCTCTTGTTATAACACCGATCCATGTACCAGCTCTTGTTATAACTCCGATCCATATACCAGCTCTTGGTATAACTCCGATCCATATACCAGCTCTTGGTATAACACCGATCCATGTACCAGCTCTTGGTATAACACCGATCCATATACCAGCTCTTGGTATAACACCGATACATGTACCTGCTCTCGGTATAACACCGATCCATGTACCAGCTCTTGGTATAACACCGATCCATGTACCAGCTCTTGGTATAACACCGATCCATGTACCAGCTCTTGGTATAACACCGATCCATGTACCAGCTCTTGGTATAACACCGATCCATGTACCAGCTCTTGGTATAACACCGATCCATATACCAGCTCTTGGTATAACACCGATCCATATACCAGCTCTTGGTATAACACCGATCCATGTACCTGATCTCGGTATAACTCCGATCCATGTACCTGCTCTCGGTATAACACCGATCCATATACCAGCTCTTGGTATAACACCGATCCATGTACCTGCTCTCGGTATAACACCGATCCATGTACCAGCTCTTGGTATAACACGATCCATGTACCAGCTATTGGTATAACTCCGATCCATGTACCTGCTCTCGGTATAACTCCGATCCATATACCAGCTCTTGGTATAACTCCGATCCATGTACCAGCTCTTGGTAGAACACCGATCCATATACCAGCTCTTGGTATAACACCGATCCATGTACCAGCTCTTGGTATAACACCGATCCATATACCAGCTCTTGGTATAACACCGATCCATGTACCAGCTCTCGGTATAACACCGATCCATGTACCAGCTCTTGGTATAACTCAGATCCATGTACCAGCTCTTGGTATAACTCCGATCCATGTACCAGCTCTTGGTATAACTCCGATCCATATACCAGCTCTCGGTATAACACCGATCCATGTACCAGCTCTTGGTATATCACCGATCCATGTACCAGCTCTTGGTATAACACCGATCCGTGTACCAGCTCTTGGTATAACACCGATCCATATACCAGCTCTTGGTATAACACCGATCCATATACCAGCTCTTGGGATAACACCGATCCATATACCAGCTCTTGGTATAACACCGATCCATGTACCAGCTCTTGGTATAACAACGATCCATGTACCAGCTCTTGGTATAACACCGATCCATATACCAGCTCTTGGTATAACACCGATCCAGGTACCAGCTCTTGGTATAACACCGATCCATGTACCAGCTCTTGGTATAACACCGATCCAGGTACCAGCTCTTGGTATAACTCCGATCCATATCCCAGCTCTTGGTATAACACCGATCCATGTACCAGCTCTTGGCGAAACACCGATCCATATACCAGCTCTTGGTATAACACCGATCCATACACCACCTCTTGGTATAACTCCGATCCATGTACCAGCTCTTGGTATAACACCGATCCATATACCAGCTCTTGGTATAACACCGATCCATGTACCAGCTCTTGGTATAACACCGATACATGTACCAGCTCTTGGTATAACTCCGATCCATGTACCTGCTCTTGGTATAACTCCGATCCATGTACCAGCTCTTGGTAGAACACCGATCCATATACCAGCTCTTGGTATAACACCGATCCATATACCAGCTCTTGGTATAACACCGATCCATGTACCAGCTCTTGGTATAACACCGATACATGTACCAGCTCTTGCTATAACTCCGATCCATGTACCTGCTCTTGGTATAACTCCGATCCATGTACCTGCTCTTGGTATAACTCCGATCCATGTACCAGCTCTTGGTAGAACACCGATCCATATACCAGCTCTTGGTATAACACCGATC
Organism: Heptranchias perlo; assembly: GCF_035084215.1. Taxonomy (NCBI): domain Eukaryota; kingdom Metazoa; phylum Chordata; class Chondrichthyes; order Hexanchiformes; family Hexanchidae; genus Heptranchias; species Heptranchias perlo. Next base: position 241,228 of record NW_027139300.1, on the reverse strand, counting down.
CATATACCAGCTCTTGGTATAACACCGATCCATGTACCAGCTCTTGGTATAACACCGATACATGTACCAGCTCTTGCTATAACTCCGATCCATGTACCTGCTCTTGGTATAACTCCGATCCATGTACCTGCTCTCGGTATAACTCCGATCCATATACCAGCTCTTGGTATATCACCGATCCATGTACCAGCTCTTGGTATAACACCGATCCGTGTACCAGCTCTTGGTATAACACCGATCCATATACCAGCTCTTGGTATAACACCGATCCATATACCAGCTCTTGGGATAACACCGATCCATATACCAGCTCTTGGTATAACACCGATCCATGTACCAGCTCTTGGTATAACAACGATCCATGTACCAGCTCTTGGTATAACACCGATCCATATACCAGCTCTTGGTATAACACCGATCCAGGTACCAGCTCTTGGTATAACACCGATCCATGTACCAGCTCTTGGTATAACACCGATCCAGGTACCAGCTCTTGGTATAACTCCGATCCATATCCCAGCTCTTGGTATAACACCGATCCATGTACCAGCTCTTGGCGAAACACCGATCCATATACCAGCTCTTGGTATAACACCGATCCATACACCACCTCTTGGTATAACTCCGATCCATGTACCAGCTCTTGGTATAACACCGATCCATATACCAGCTCTTGGTATAACACCGATCCATGTACCAGCTCTTGGTATAACACCGATACATGTACCAGCTCTTGGTATAACTCCGATCCATGTACCTGCTCTTGGTATAACTCCGATCCATGTACCAGCTCTTGGTAGAACACCGATCCATATACCAGCTCTTGGTATAACACCGATCCATATACCAGCTCTTGGTATAACACCGATCCATGTACCAGCTCTTGGTATAACACCGATACATGTACCAGCTCTTGCTATAACTCCGATCCATGTACCTGCTCTTGGTATAACTCCGATCCATGTACCTGCTCTTGGTATAACTCCGATCCATGTACCAGCTCTTGGTAGAACACCGATCCATATACCAGCTCTTGGTATAACACCGATCCATATACCAGCTCTTGGTATAACACCGATCCATGTACCAGCTCTTGGTATAACACCGATACATGTACCAGCTCTTGCTATAACTCCGATCCATGTACCTGCTCTTGGTATAACTCCGATCCATGTACCTGCTCTCGGTATAACTCCGATCCATATATCAGCTCTTGGTATAGCACCGATCCATGTACCAGCTCTTGGTATAACTCCGATCCATACACCAGCTCTTGGTATAACACCGATCCATGTACCAGCTCTTGGTATAACTCCGATCCATGTACCAGCTCTTGGTATAACTCCGATCCATGTACCAGCTCTTGGTCTAACACCGATCCATATACCAGCTCTCGGTATAACTCCGATCCATACACCAGCTCTTGGTATTACACCGATCCATATACCAGCTCTTGGTATAACACCGTTCCATGTACCAGCTCTTGGTATAACTCCGATCCATGTACCAGCTCTTGGTATAACTCCGATCCATGTACCAGCTCTTGGTATAACACCGATCCATGTACCAGCTCTTGGTATAACACTGATCCATACACCAGCTCTTGGTATAACTCCGATCCATGTACCTGCTCTTGGTATAACACCGATCCATATACCAGCTCTTGGTATAACTCCGATCCATGTACCAGCTCTTGTTATAACTCCGATCCATATACCAGCTCTTGGTATAACACCGATCCATGTACCAGCTCTTGGTATAACACCGATCCATGTACCAGCTCTTGGTATAACTCCGATCCATGTACCAGCTCTTGGTATAACACTGATCCATACACCAGCTCTTGGTATAACTCCGATCCATGTACCTGCTCTTGGTTTAACACCGATCCATATACCAGCTCTTGGTATAACTCCGATCCATGTACCAGCTCTTGTTATAACTCCGATCCATATACCAGCTCTTGGTATAACACCGATCCATGTACCAGCTCTTGGTATAACACCGATCCATGTACCAGCTCTTGGTATAACTCCGATCCATGTACCTGCTCTCGGTATAACACCGATCCATGTACCAGCTCTTGGTATAACACCGATCCATATACCAGCTCTTGGTATAACACGATCCATGTACCTGCTCTCGGTCTAACTCCGATGCATATACCAGCTCTTGGTATAACTCCGATCCATGTACCAGCTCTGGGTATAACTCCGATCCATATACCAGCTCTTGGTATAACACCGATAAATGTACCAGCTCTTGGTATAACTCCGATCCATGTACCAGCTCTGGGTATAACTCCGATCCATATACCAGCTCTTGGTATAACTCCGATCCATGTACCAGCTCTTGGTATAACTCCGATCCATATACCAGCTCTTGGTATAACACCGATCCATATACCAGCTCTTGGTATAACACCGATCCATGTACCAGCTCTTGGTATAACACCGATCCATGTACCAGCTCTCGGTATAACACCGATCCATGTACCAGCTCTGGGTATAACTCCGATCCATATACCAGCTCTTGGTATCACACCGATCCATGTACCAGCTCTCGGTATAACTCCGATCCATGCACCAGCTCTTGGTATAACACCGATCCATGTACCAGCTCTTGGTACAACACCGATCCATTTACCAGCTCTTGGTATAACACCGATCCATATACCAGCTCTTGGTATAACTCCGATCCATATACCAGCTCTTGGTATAACTCCGATCCATACACCAGCTCTTGGTATAACACCGATCCATGTACCAGCTCTTGGTATAACTCCGATCCATGTACCAGCTCTCGGTATAACACCGATCCATGTACCAGCTCTTGGTATAACACCTATCCATGTACCAGCTCTTGGTATAACACTGATCCATACACCAGCTCTTGGTATAACACCGATCCATGTACCTGCTCTCGGTATAACTCCGATCCATGTACCAGCTCTTGGTATAACACCGATCCATATACCAGCTCTCGGTATAACTCCGATCCATACACCAGCTCTTGGTATTACACCGATCCATATACCAGCTCTTGGTATAACACCGTTCCATGTACCAGCTCTTGGTATAACTCCGATCCATGTACCAGCTCTTGGTATAACTCCGATCCATGTACCAGCTCTTGGTATAACACCGATCCATGTACCAGCTCTTGGTATAACACCGATCCATATACCAGCTCTTGGTATAACTCCGATCCATGTACCAGCTCTTGGTATAACACTGATCCATACACCAGCTCTTGGTATAACTCCGATCCATGTACCAGCTCTTGGTATAACACCGATCCATGTACCAGCTCTTGGTATAACACCGATCCATGTACCAGCTCTTGGTATAACACCGATCCATATACCAGCTCTTGGTATAACACCGATCCATATACCAGCTCTTGGTACAACACCGATCCATGTACCAGCTCTTGGTATAACACCGATCCATATACCAGCTCTTGGTATAACTCCGATCCATGTACCAGCTCTTGGTATAACACCGATCCATGTACCAGCTCTTGGTATAACTCCGATCCATGTACCAGCTCTTGGTATAACACTGATCCATACACCAGCTCTTGGTATAACTCCGATCCATGTACCAGCTCTTGGTATAACACTGATCCATACACCAGCTCTTGGTATTACACCGATCCATATACCAGCTCTTGGTATAACTCCGATCCATGTACCAGCTCTTGTTATAACTCCGATCCATATACCAGCTCTTGGTATAACACCGATCCATGTACCAGCTCTTGGTATAACACCGATCCATGTACCAGCTCTTGGTATAACTCCGATCCATGTACCAGCTCTTGGTATAACACCGATCCATGTACCAGCTCTTGGTATAACTCCGATCCATGTACCAGCTCTTGGTATAACACCGATCCATATACCAGCTCTTGGTATAACACCGATCCATACACCAGCTCTTGGTATAACACCGATCCATGTACCTGCTCTCGGTATAACACCGATCCATGTACCAGCTCTTGGTATAACACCGATCCATGTACCAGCTCTTGGTATAACTCCGATCCATGTACCAGCTCTCGGTATAACTCCGATCCATGTACCAGCTCTTGGTATAACACCGATCCATGTACCAGCTCTTGGTATAACACCGATCCATGTACCAGCTCTTGGTATAACTCCGATCCATATACCAGCTCTTGGTATAACACCGATCCATGTACCAGCTCTTGGGATAACACCGATCCATGTACCAGCTCTTGGTATAACTCCGATCCATATACCAGCTCTTGGTATAACACCGATCCATGTACCAGCTCTTGGTATAACACCGATCCATGTACCAGCTCTTGGTATAACACCGATCCATGTACCAGCTCTTGGTATAACTCCGATCCATATACCAGCTCTTGGTAGAACACCGATCCATGTACCTGCTCTTGGTATAACTCCGATCCATGTACCAGCTCTTGGTACAAAACCGATCCATATACCAGCTCTTGGTATAACACCGATCCATGTACCTGCTCTCGGTATAACTCCGATCCATACACCAGCTCTTGGTATAACACCGATCCATGTACCAGCTCTTGGTATAACACCGATCCATATACTAGCTCTTGGTATAACACCGATCCATGTACCTGCTCTCGGTATAACACCGATCCATGTACCAGCTCTTGGTATAACACGATCCATGTACCAGCTCTTGGTATAACTCCGATCCATATACCAGCTCTTGGTATAACACGATCCATGTACCTGCTCTCGGTATAACTCAGATGCATATACCAGCTCTTGGTATAACTCCGATCCATGTACCAGCTCTGGGTATAACTCCGATCCATATACCAGCTCTTGGTATAACACCGATAAATGTACCAGCCCTTGTTATAACACCGATCCATATACCAGCTCTTGGTATAACACCGATCCATGTACCAGCTCTCGGTATAACACCGATCCATGTACCAGCTCTGGGTATAACTCCGATCCATATACCAGCTCTTGGTATAACACCGATCCATGTACCAGCTCTCGGTATAACTTCGATCCATGCACCAGCTCTTGGTATAACACCGATCCATGTACCAGCTCTTGGTACAACACCGATCCATATACCAGCTCTTGGTATAACACCGATCCATATACCAGCTCTTGGTATAACTCCGATCCATGTACCAGCTCTTGGTATAACTCCGATCCATATATCAGCTCTTGGTCTAACACCGATCCATGTACCAGCTCTTGGTATAACACCGATCCATGTACCAGCTCTTGGTATAACTCCGATCCATGTACCAGCTCTTGGTATAACACTGATCCATACACCAGCTCTTGGTATAACTCCGATCCATGTACCTGCTCTTGGTTTAACACCGATCCATATACCAGCTCTTGGTATAACTCCGATCCATGTACCAGCTCTTGTTATAACTCCGATCCATATACCAGCTCTTGGTATAACACCGATCCATGTACCAGCTCTTGGTATAACACCGATCCATACACCAGCTCTTGGTATAACTCCGATCCATATACCAGCTCTTGGTATAACACCGATCCATATACCAGCTCTTGGTATAACACCGATCCATGTACCAGCTCTTGGTATAACTCCGATCCATGTACCAGCTCTCGGTATAACACCGATCCATGTACCTGCTCTTGGTATAACACCGATCCATGTACCTGCTCTCGGTATAACACCGATCCATGTACCAGCTCTTGGTATAACACCGATCCATGTACCAGCTCTTGGTATAACTCCGATCCATGTACCAGCTCTCGGTATAACTCCGATCCATGTACCAGCTCTTGGTATAACACCGATCCATGTACCAGCTCTTGGTATAACACCGATCTATATACCAGCTCTTGGTATAACTCCGATCCATGCACTAGCTCTTGGTATAACTCCGATCCATATACCAGCTCTTGGTATAACACCGATCCATGTACCAGCTCTTGGTATAACTCCGATCCATATACCAGCTCTTGGTATAACACCGATCCATGTACCAGCTCTTGGTATAACACCGATCCATGTACCAGCTCTTGGTATAACTCCGATCCATATACCAGCTCTTGGTATAACACCGATCCATGTACCAGCTCTTGGTATAACTCCGATCCATATACCAGCTCTTGGTAGAACACCGATCCATGTACCTGCTCTTGGTATAACTCCGATCCATGTACCAGCTCTTGGTACAAAACCGATCCATATACCAGCTCTTGGTATAACACCGATCCATGTACCTGCTCTCGGTATAACTCCGATCCATACACCAGCTCTTGGTATAACACCGATCCATGTACCAGCTCTTGGTATAACACCGATCCATATACTAGCTCTTGGTATAACACCGATCCATGTACCTGCTCTCGGTATAACACCGATCCATGTACCAGCTCTTGGTATAACACGATCCATGTACCAGCTCTTGGTATAACTCCGATCCATATACCAGCTCTTGGTATAACACGATCCATGTACCTGCTCTCGGTATAACTCAGATGCATATACCAGCTCTTGGTATAACTCCGATCCATGTACCAGCTCTGGGTATAACTCCGATCCATATACCAGCTCTTGGTATAACACCGATAAATGTACCAGCCCTTGTTATAACACCGATCCATATACCAGCTCTTGGTATAACACCGATCCATGTACCAGCTCTCGGTATAACACCGATCCATGTACCAGCTCTGGGTATAACTCCGATCCATATACCAGCTCTTGGTATAACACCGATCCATGTACCAGCTCTCGGTATAACTTCGATCCATGCACCAGCTCTTGGTATAACACCGATCCATGTACCAGCTCTTGGTACAACACCGATCCATATACCAGCTCTTGGTATAACACCGATCCATATACCAGCTCTTGGTATAACTCCGATCCATGTACCAGCTCTTGGTATAACTCCGATCCATGTACCAGCTCTTGGTATAACTCCGATCCATATACCAGCTCTTGGTCTAACACCGATCCATATACCAGCTCTCGGTATAACTCCGATCCATACACCAGCTCTTGGTATTACACCGATCCATATACCAGCTCTTGGTATAACACCGTTCCATGTACCAGCTCTTGGTATAACTCCGATCCATGTACCAGCTCTTGGTATAACTCCGATCCATGTACCAGCTCTTGGTATAACACCGATCCATGTACCAGCTCTTGGTATATCACCGATCCATATACCAGCTCTTGGTATAACACTGATCCATACACCAGCTCTTGGTATAACTCCGATCCATGTACCAGCTCTTGGTATAACACTGATCCATATACCAGCTCTTGGTATAACTCCGATCCATGTACCAGCTCTTGGTATAACACTGATCCATACACCAGCTCTTGGTATAACACCGATCCATGTACCTGCTCTTGGTATAACTCCGATCCATGTACCAGCTCTTGTTATAACTCCGATCCATATACCAGCTCTTGGGATAACACCGATCCATATACCAGCTCTTGGTATAACACCGATCCATGTACCAGCTCTTGGTATAACACCGATCCATGTACCAGCTCTTGGTATAACTCCGATCCATATACCAGCTCTTGGTATAACACTGATCCATACACCAGCTCTTGGTATAACTCCGATCCATGTATCTGCTCTTGGTATAACACCGATCCATATCCCAACTCTTGGTATAACTCCGATCCATGTACCAGCTGTTGTTATAACTCCGATCCATATACCAGCTCTTGGTATAACTCCGATCCATATACCAGCTCTTGGTATAACACCGATCCATATACCAGCTCTTGGTATAACACCGATCCATGTACCAGCTCTTGGTATAACACCGATCCATACACCAGCTCTTGGTATAACTCCGATCCATATACCAGCTCTTGGTATAACACCGATCCATATACCAGCTCTTGGTATAACACCGATCCATGTACCAGCTCTTGGTATAACTCCGATCCATGTACCAGCTCTCGGTATAACACCGATCCATGTACCTGCTCTTGGTATAACACCGATCCATGTACCTGCTCTCGGTATAACACCGATCCATGTACCAGCTCTTGGTATAACACCGATCCATGTACCAGCTCTTGGTATAACTCCGATCCATGTACCAGCTCTCGGTATAACTCCGATCCATGTACCAGCTCTTGGTATAACACCGATCCATGTACCAGCTCTTGGTATAACACCGATCCATACACCAGCTCTTGGTATAACACCGATCCATGTACCTGCTCTCGGTATAACTCCGATCCATGTACCAGCTCTTGGTATAACACCGATCCATGTACCAGCTCTTGGTATAACACCGATCCATATACCAGCTCTTGGTCTAACACCGATCCATATACCAGCTCTCGGTATAACTCCGATCCATACACCAGCTCTTGGTATTACACCGATCCATATACCAGCTCTTGGTACAACACCGATCCATGTACCAGCTCTTGGTATAACTCCGATCCATGTACCAGCTCTTGGTATAACACCGATCCATGTACCAGCTCTTGGTATAACACCGATCCATATACCAGATCTTGGTATAACACCGAACCATATACCAGCTCTTGGTATAACTCCGATCCATGTACCAGCTCTTGTTATAACTCCGATCCATATACCAGCTCTTGGTATAACACCGATCCATGTACCAGCTCTTGGTATAACTCCGATCCATGTACCAGCTCTTGGTATAACACCGATCCATGTACCAGCTCTTGGTATAACACCGATCCATATACCAGATCTTGGTATAACACCGAACCATATACCAGCTCTTGGTATAACTCCGATCCATGTACCAGCTCTTGTTATAACTCCGATCCATATACCAGCTCTTGGTATAACACCGATCCATGTACCAGCTCTTGGTATAACACCGATCCATATACCAGCTCTTGGTATAACACCGATCCATACACCAGCTCTTTGTATAACTCCGATCCATATACCAGCTCTTGGTATAACACCGATCCATATACCAGCTCTTGGTACAACACCGATCCATGTACCAGCTCTTGGTATAACTCCGATCCATGTACCAGCTCTCGGTATAACACCGATCCATGTACCTGCTCTTGGTATAACACCGATCAATGTACCAGCTCTCGGTATAACTCCGATCCATGTACCAGCTCTTGGTATAACACCGATCCATGTACCAGCTCTTGGCAAAACACCGATCCATGTACCAGCTCTTGGTGTAACACCGATCCATGTACCAGCTCTTGGTATAACACCGATCCATGTACCAGCTCTTGGTATAACACCGATCCATGTACCAGCTCTTGCTATAACACCGATGCATATACCAGCTCTTGGTATAACACCGATCCATGTACCAGCTCTTGGTATAACTCCAATCCATGTACCAGCTCTTGGTATATCACCGATCCATGTACCAGCTCTTGGTATAACTCCGATCCATGTACCAGCTCTTGGTATAACACCGATCCATATACCAGCTCTTGGTATAACACCGATCCATGTACCAGCTCTTGGTATAACACCGATCCATGTACCAGCTCTTGGTATATCACCGATCCATGTACCAGCTCTTGGTATAACTCCGATCCATGTACCAGCTCTTGGTATAACACCGATCCATATACCAGCTCTTGGTATAACACCGATCCATGTACCAGCTCTTGGGATAACACCGATCCATGTACCAGCTCTTGGTATAACTCCGATCCATATACCAGCTCTTGGTATAACTCCGATCCATGTCCCAGCTCTTGGTATAACTCCGATCCATGTACCAGCTCTTGGTATAACTCCGATCCATGTACCAGCTCTTGGTATAACACCGATCCATATACCAGCTCTCGGTATAACTCCGATCCATACACCAGCTCTTGGTATAACACCGATCCATGTACCAGCTCTTGGTATAACTCCGATCCATATACCAGCTCTTGGTATAACTCCGATCCATATCCCAGCTCTTGGTATAACACCGATCCATATACCAGCTCTTGGGATAACACCGATCCATGTACCAGCTCTTGGTATAACTCCGATCCATATACCAGCTCTTGGTATAACACCGATCCATGTACCAGCTTTTGGTATAACACCGATCCATGTACCAGCTCTTGGTCTAACTCCGATCCATGTACCAGCTCTTGGTATAACACCGATCCATATACCAGCTCTTGGTATAACACCGATCCATGTACCAGCTCTTGGTATAACACCAATCCATGTACCAGCTCTTGGTATAACTCCGATCCATATACCAGCTCTTGGTATAACACCGATCCATGTACCTGCTCTCCGTATAACACCGATCCATGTACCAGCTCTTGGTATAACACCGATCCATGTACCAGCTCTTGGTATAACACAGATCCATATACCAGCTCTTGGTATAACACTAATCCATGTACCTGCTCTCGGTATAACTCCGATCCATGTACCTGCTCTCGGTATAACTCCGATCCGTGTACCATATCTTGGTACAACACTGATCCATGTACCAGCTCATGGTATAACACCGATCCATATACCAGCTCTCGGTATAACTCCGATCCATACACCAGCTCTTGGTATTACACCGATCCATATACCAGCTCTTGGTACAACACCGATCCATGTACCAGCTCTTGGTATAACTCCGATCCATGTACCAGCTCTTGGTATAACTCCGATCCAGGTACCAGCTCTTGGTATAACACCGATCCATGTACCAGCTCTTGGTATAACACCGATCCATATACCAGCTCTTGTTATAACACCGATCCATATACCAGCTCTTGGTACAACACCGATCCATGTACCAGCTCTTGGTATAACTCCGATCCATGTACCAGCTCTCGGTATAACACCGATCCATGTACCAGCTCTTGGTATAACACCGATCCATGTACCAGCTGTTGCTATAACACCGATGCATATACCAGCTCTTGGTATAACACCGATCCATGTCCCAGCTCTTGGTATAACTCCAATCCATGGACCAGCTCTTGGTATAACACCGATCCATGTACCAGCTCTTGGTATATCACCGATCCATGTACCAGCTCTTGGTATAACTCCGATCCATGTACCAGCTCTTGGTATAACACCGATCCATATACCAGCTCTTGGTATAACACCGATCCATGTACCAGCTCTTGGGATAACACCGATCCATGTACCAGCTCTTGGTATAACTCCGATCCATATACCAGCTCTTGGTATAACACCGATCCATATACCAGCTCTCGGTATAACTCCGATCCATACACCAGCTCTTGGTATAACACCGATCCATGTACCAGCTCTTGGTATAACTCCGATCCATATACCAGCTCTTGGTATAACTCCGATCCATATACCAGCTCTTGGTATAACACCGATCCATATACCAGCTCTTGGGATAACACCGATCCATGTACCAGCTCTTGGTATAACTCCGATCCATATACCAGCTCTTGGTATAACACCGATCCATGTACCAGCTTTTGGTATAACACCGATCCATGTACCAGCTCTTGGTATAACTCCGATCCATGTACCAGCTCTTGGTATAACACCGATCCATATACCAGCTCTTGGTATAACACCGATCCATGTACCAGCTCTTGGTATAACACCAATCCTTGTACCAGCTCTTGGTATAACTCCGATCTATATACCAGCTCTTGGTATAACACCGATCCATGTACCTGCTCTCCGTATAACACCGATCCATGTACCAGCTCTTGGTATAACACCGATCCATGTACCAGCTCTTGGTATAACACAGATCCATATACCAGCTCTTGGTATAACACTAATCCATGTACCTGCTCTCGGTATAACTCCGATCCATGTACCTGCTCTCGGTATAACTCCGATCCGTGTACCATATCTTGGTACAACACTGATCCATGTACCAGCTCATGGTACAACACCGATCCATATACCAGCTCTTGGTATAACACCGATCCATGGACCAGCTCTTGGTATAACACCGATCCATGTACCAGCTCTTGGTCTAACTCCGATCCATGTACCTGCTCTCTGTATAACTCCGATCCATATACCAGCTTTTGGATTAACTCCGATCCATGTAACAGCTCTTGGTAGAACACCGATCCATATACCAGCTCTTGGTATAACACCGATCCATGTACCAGCTCTTGGTATAACACCGATCCATATACCAGCTCTCGGTATAACACCGATCCATGTACCAGCTCTCGGTATAACACCGATCCATGTACCAGCTCTTGGTATAACTCCGATCCATGTACCAGCTCTTGGTATAACTCCGATCCATGTACCTGCTCTCGGTATAACACCGATCCATGTACCAGCTCTTGGTATAACACCGATCCATGTACCAGCTCTTGGTATAACTCCGATCCATGTACCTGCTCTCGGTATAACACCGATCCATGTACCAGCTCTTGGTATAACTCCGATCCATGTACCAGCTCTTGGTATAACTCCGATCCATGTACCTGCTCTTGGTATAACACCGATCCATATACCAGCTCTTGGTATAACACCGATCCATGTACCAGCTCTTGGTATAACACCGATCCATGTACCAGCTTTTTGGTATAACACCGATCCATGTACCAGCTCTTGGTGTGACACCGATCCATGCACCAGCTCTTGGTATAACACCGATCCATGTACCAGCTCTTGGTATAACTCCGATCCATGTACCAGCTCTTGGTATAACTCCGATCCATGTACCAGCTCTCGGTATAACACCGATCCATGTACCAGCTCTTGCTATAACACCGATCCATGTACCAGCTCTTGGTATAACTCCGATCCATAAACCAGCTCTTGGTATAACACCGATCCATGTACCAGCTCTTGGTATAACACCGATCCATGTACCAGCTCTTGCTATAACACCGATCCATGTACCAGCTCTTGGTATAACACCGATCCATGTACCAGCTCTTGGTATAACACCGATCCATGTACCAGCTCTCGGTATAACACCGATCCATGTACCAGCTCTTGGTATAACACCGATCCATGTACCAGCTCTTGGTATAACTCCGATCCATGTACCAGCTCTTGGTATAACTCCGATCCATGTACCAGCTCTTGGTATAACACCGATCCATGTACCAGCTCTTGGTATAACTCCGATCCATGTACCAGCTCTTGGTATAACACCGATCCATATACCAGCTCTTGGTATAACTCCGATCCATGTACCAGCTCTTGGTATAACACCGATCCATAACCAGCTCTTGGTATCACACCGATCCATGTACCAGCTCTTGGGATAACACCGATCCATGTACCAGCTCTTGGTGTTACTCCGATCCATGTACCAGCTCTTGGTGTTACTCCGATCCATATACCAGCTCTTGGTATAACACCGATCCATGTCCCAGCTCTTGGTATAACTCCGATCCATATACCAGCTCTTGGTATAGCTCCGATCCATGTACCAGCTCTTGGTATAACACCGATCCATGTACCAGCTCTTGGTATAACACCGATCCATGTACCAGCTCTTGGTATAACTCCGATCCATATACCAGCTCTCGGTATAACTCCGATCCATACACCAGCTCTTGGTATAACACCGATCCATGTACCTGCTCTTGGTATAACTCCGATCCATATACCAGCTCTTGGTACAACTCCGATCCATATACCAGCTCTTGGTATAACACCGATCCATGTACCAGCTCTTGGTATAACACCGATCCATATACGAGTTCTTGGGATAACACCGATGCATGTACCAGCTCTCGGTATAACACCGATCCATATACCAGCTCTCGGTATAACTCCGATCCATGTACCAGCTCTTGGTATAACACCGATCCATATACCAGCTCTTGGGATAACACCGATCCATATACCAGCTCTTGGTACAACTCCGATCCATATACCAGCTCTTGGTATAACACCGATCCATGTACCAGCTCTTGGTATAACACCGATCCATATACCAGCTCTTGGTATAACTCCGATCCATATACCAGCTCTTGGTATAACACCGATCCATATACCAGCTCTTGGTACAACACCGATCCATATACCAGCTCTTGAGATAACACCGATCCATGTACCAGCTCTTGGTATAACACCGATCCATATACCAGCTCTTGGTATAACACCGATCCATGTACCAGCTCTTGGTATAACACCGATCCATATACCAGCTCTTGGTATAACACCGATCCATGTACCAGCTCTTGGTTTTACACTGATCCATGTACCAGCTTTTGGTATAACACCGATCCATGTACCAGCTCTTGGTATAACACCGATCCATATACCAGCTCTTGGTATAACACCGATCCATGTACCAGCTCTTGGTATAACACCGATCCATGTACCAGCTCTTGGTATAACTCCGATCCATATACCAGCTCTTGGTATAACACCGATCCATGTACCAGCTCTTGGTATAACACCGATCCATGTACCAGCTCTTGGTATAACACCGATCCATATACCAGCTCTTGGTATAACACCGATCCATGTACCTGCTCTCCGTATAACACCGATCCACGTACCAGCTCTTGGTATAACACCGATCCATGTACCAGCTCTTGGCATAACACCGATCCATATACCAGCTCTTGGTATAACACCGATCCATGTACCTGCTCTCGGTATAACTCCGATCCATGTACCTGCTCTCGGTACAACTCCGATCCGTGTACCAGCTCTTGGTATAACACCGATCCATGTACCAGCTCTTGGTCTAACACCGATCCATGTACCAGCTCTTGGTATAACACCGATCCATGTACCAGCTCTTGGTATAACACCGATCCATGTACCAGCTCTTGGTATAACACCGATCCATGTACCTGCTTTCGGTATAACTCCGATCCATATACCAGCTCTCGGTATAACACCGATCCATGTACCTGCTCTTGGGATAACAACGATCCATGTACCAGCTCTTGGTATAACTCCGATCCATATACCAGCTCTTGGTATAACACCGATCCATGTACCAGCTCTACGTATAACACCGATCCATGTACCAGCTCTTGGTATAACTCCGATCCATGTACCAGCTCTTGGTATAACACCGATCCATGTACCAGCTCTTGGTATAACACCGATCCATGTACCAGCTCTTGGTATAACACCGATCCATATACCAGCTCTTGGTATAACACTGATCCATGTACCAGCTCTTGGTATAACACCGATCCATATACCAGCTCTTGGTATAACTCCGATCCATGTACCAGCTCTCGGTATAACACCGATCCATGTACCTGCTCTTGGTATAACACCGATCCATATACCAGCTCTTGGTATAACTCCGATCCATGTACCAGCTCTTGGTATAACTCCGATCCATGTACCAGCTCTTGGTATATTACCGATCCATGTACCAGCTCTTGGTATAACTCCGATCCATATACCAGCTCTTGGTATAACTCCGATCCATGTACCTGCTCTCGGTATAACTCCGATCCATATACCAGCTCTCGGTATAACACCGATCCATGTACCTGCTCTTGGGATAACAACGATCCATGTACCAGCTCTTGGTATAACTCCGATCCATATACCAGCTCTTGGTATAACACCGATCCATGTACCAGCTCTTGGTATAACACCGATCCATGTACCAGCTCTTGGTATAACTCCGATCCATATACCAGCTCTTGGTATAACACCGATCCATGTACCAGCTCTTGGTATAACACCGATCCATGTACCAGCTCTTGGTATAACACCGATCCATATACCAGCTCTTGGTATAACACTGATCCATGTACCAGCTCTTGGTATAACACCGATCCATATACCAGCTCTTGGTATAACACCGATCCATGTACCAGCTCTTGGTATAACACCGATCCATATACCAGCTCTTGGTATAACACTGATCCATGTACCAGCTCTTGGTATAACTCCGATCCATGTACCAGCTCTTGGTATAACACCGATCCATGTACCAGCTCTTGGTATAACACCGATCCATGTACCAGCTCTTGGTATAACACCGATCCATGTACCAGCTCTTGGAATAACACCGATCTATATACCTGCTCTCGGTATTACACCGATCCATATACCAGCTCTTGGTATAACACTGATCCATATACCAGCTCTTGGTATTACACCGATCCATATACCAGCTCTTGGTATAACACCGATCCATCTACCTGCTCTTGGTATAACACCGATCCATGTACCAGCTCTTGGTATAACACTGATCCATATACCAGCTCTTGGTATAACACCGATCCATCTACCTGCTCTTGGTATAACACCGATCCATGTACTAGCTCTTGGTATAACTCCGATCCATGCACTAGCTCTTGGTATAACACCGATCCATGCACCAGCTCTTGGTATAACACCGATCCATATACCAGCTCTTGGTATAACACCGATCCATGTACCAGCTCTTGGTATAACTCCGATCCATGTACCAGCTCTTGGTATAACACCGATCCATGTACCAGCTCTTGGTATAACTCCGATCCATATACCAGCTCTTGGTATAACACCGATCCATCTACCTGCTCTTGGTATAACTCCGATCCATATACCAGCTCTTGGTATAACTCCGATCCATGTACCAGCTCTTGGTATAACTCCGATCCATATACCAGCTCTTGGTATAACACCGATCCATGTACCAGCTCTTGGTATAACACCGATCCATGTACCTGCTCTTGGTATAACACCGATCCATGTACCAGCTCTTGGTATAACTCCGATCCATATACCAGCTCTTGGTATAACACCGATCCATGTACCAGCTCTTGGTATAACACCGATCCATGTACCAGCTCTTGGTATAACTCCGATCCATGTACCAGCTCTTGGTATAACACCGATCCATATACCAGCTCTTGGTATAACACTGATCCATGTACCAGCTCTTGGTATAACACCGATCCATATACCAGCTCTTGGTATAACTCCGATCCATGTACCAGCTCTCGGTATAACACCGATCCATGTACCTGCTCTTGGTATAACACCGATCCATGTACCAGCTCTTGGTGTAACTCCGATCCATATACCAGCTCTTGGTATAACACCGATCCATGTACCTGCTCTCGGTATAACTCCGATCCATGTACCAGCTCTTGGTATAACTCCGATCCATGTACCAGCTCTTGGTATAACACCGATCCATGTACCAGCTCTTGGTATAACACCGATCCATGTACCAGCTCTTGGTATAGCACCGATCCATGTACCAGCTCTTGGTATAACTCCGATCCATGTACCAGCTCTTGGTATAACACCGATCCATGTACCAGCTCTTGGTTTCACTCCGATCCATGTCCCAGCTCTTGGTATAACACCGATCCATGTACCTGCTCTCGGTATAACTCCGATCCATGTACCAGCTCTTGGTATAACTCCGATCCATGTACCAGCTCTTGGTATAACACCGATCCATGTACCAGCTCTTGGTATAACACCGATCCATGTACCAGCTCTTGGTATAGCACCGATCCATGTACCAGCTCTTGGTATAACACCGATCCATATACCTGCTCTCGGTATAACACCGATCCATGTACCAGCTCTTGGAATAACTCCGATCCATGTACCAGCTCTTGGTATAACTCCGATCCATGTACTAGCTCTTGGTATAACTCCGATCCATGTACCAGCTCTTGGGATAACACCGATCCATGTACCTGCTCTTGGTATAACACCGATCCATGTACCAGCTCTTGGTATAACACCGATCCATGTACCAGCTCTTGGTAAAACACCGATCCATGTACCAGCTCTTGGTACAACTCCGATCCATGTACCAGCTCTTGGGATAACACCGATCCATGTACCTGCTCTTGGTATAACACTGATCCATGTACCAGCTCTTGGTATAACTCCGATCCATATACCAGCTCTTGGTATAACTCCGATCCATGTACCAGCTCTTGGTATAACTCCGATCCATCTTCCAGCTCTTGGTATAACTCCGATCCATGTACCTGCTCTTGGTATAACACCGATCCATGTACCTGCTCTTGGTATAACACCGATCCATATACCTGCTCTCGGTATAACACCGATCCATGTCCCAGCTCTTGGAATAACTCCGATCCATGTACTAGCTCTTGGTATAACTCCGATCCATGTACCAGCTCTTGGGATAACACCGATCCATGTACCTGCTCTTGGTATAACTCCGATCCATGTACCAGCTCTTGGTATAACACCGATCCATGTACCAGCTCTTGGTATAACACCGATCCATGTACCAGCTCTTGGTATAACTCCGATCCATGTACCAGCTCTTGGTATAACACCGATCCATGTACCTGCTCTTGGTATAACACCGATCCATGTACCAGCTCTTGGTATAACTCCGATCCATATACCAGCTCTTGGTATAACACCGATCCATGTACCAGCTCTTGGTATAACACCGATCCATGTACCAGCTCTTGGTATAACTCCGATCCATGTACCAGCTCTTGGTATAACACCGATCCATATACCAGCTCTTGGTATAACACTGATCCATGTACCAGCTCTTGGTATAACACCGATCCATATACCAGCTCTTGGTATAACTCCGATCCATGTACCAGCTCTCGGTATAACACCGATCCATGTACCTGCTCTTGGTATAACACCGATCCATGTACCAGCTCTTGGTGTAACTCCAATCCATATACCAGCTCTTGGTATAACTCCGATCCATATACCAGCTCTTGGTATAACACCGATCCATGTACCTGCTCTCGGTATAACTCCGATCCATGTACCAGCTCTTGGTATAACTCCGATCCATGTACCAGCTCTTGGTATAACACCGATCCATGTACCAGCTCTTGGTATAACACCGATCCATGTACCAGCTCTTGGTATAGCACCGATCCATGTACCAGCTCTTGGTATAACACCGATCCATATACCTGCTCTCGGTATAACACCGATCCATGTACCAGCTCTTGGAATAACTCCGATCCATGCACTAGCTCTTGGTATAACACCGATCCATATACCTGCTCTCGGTATAACACCGATCCATGTACCAGCTCTTGGAATAACTCCGATCCATGTACCAGCTCTTGGGATAACACCGATCCATGTACCTGCTCTTGGTATAACACCGATCCATGTACCAGCTCTTGGTATAACACCGATCCATGTACCAGCTCTTGGTATAACACCGATCCATGTACCAGCTCTTGGTATAACTCCGATCCATGTACCAGCTCTTGGGATAACACCGATCCATGTACCTGCTCTTGGTATAACACTGATCCATGTACCAGCTCTTGGTATAACTCCGATCCATCTTCCAGCTCTTGGTATAACTCCGATCCATGTACCTGCTCTTGGTATAACACCGATCCATGTACCTGCTCTTGGTATAACACTGATCCATGTACCAGCTCTTGGTATAACTCCGATCCATATACCAGCTCTTGGTATAACTCCGATCCATTTACCAGCTCTTGGTATAACTCCGATCCATCTTCCAGCTCTTGGTATAACTCCGATCCATGTACCTGCTCTTGGTATAACTCCGATCCATATACCAGCTCTTGGTATAACTCCGATCCATCTTCCAGCTCTTGGTATAACTCCGATCCATGTACCAGCTCTTGGTATAACTCCGATCCATATACCAGCTCTTGGTATAACTCCGATCCATTTACCAGCTCTTGGTATAACTCCGATCCATCTTCCAGCTCTTGGTATAACTCCGATCCATGTACCTGCTCTTGGTATAACACCGATCCATATACCAGCTCTTGGTATAACTCCGATCCGTGTACCAGCTCTTGGTATAACACCGATCCATGTACCAGCTCTTGGTATAACACCGATCCATATACCAACTCTTGGTATAACTCCGATCCATGTACCTGCTCTTGGTATAACTCCGATCCATATACCAGCTCTTGGTATAACTCCGATCCATGTACCTGCTCTTGGTATAACACCGATCCATGTACCAGCTCTTGGGATAACACCGATCCATGTACCTGCTCTTGGTATAACACCGATCCATGTACCAGCTCTTGGTATAACACCGATCCATGTACCAGCTCTTGGTATAACACCGATCCATGTACCTGCTCTCGGTATAACACCGATCCATGTACCAGCTCTCGGTATAACACCGATCCATATACCAGCTCTTGGTATAACTCCGATCCATATACCAGCTCTTGGTATAACACCGATCCATGTACCAGCTCTTGGTATAACTCCGATCCATGTACCAGCTCTTGGTATAACACCGATCCATGTACCAGCTCTTGGTATAACACCGATCCATATACCAGCTCTTGGTATAACACTGATCCATATACCAGCTCTTGGTATAACACGATCCATGTACCAGCTCTTGGTATAACACCGATCCATGTACCAGCTCTTGGTATAACACCGATCCATATACCAGCTCTTGGTATAACTCCGATCCATGTACCAGCTCTTGGTATAACTCCGATCCATATACCAGCTCTTGGTATAACACCGATCCATGTACCTGCTCTTGGTATAACACTGATCCATGTACCAGCTCTTGGTATATCTCCGATCCATGTACCAGCTCTTGGTATAACTCCGATCCATCTTCCAGCTCTTGGTATAACACCGATCCATGTACCAGCTCTTGGTATAACTCCGATCCATGTACCTATCTTGGTATAACACTGATCCATGTACCTGCTCTTGGTATAACTCCGATCCATGTACCAGCTCTTGGTATAACTCCGATCCATCTTCCTGCTCTCGGTATAACACCGATCCATGTACCAGCTCTTGGTGTGACTCCGATCCATGTTCAGCTCTTGGTATAACTCCGATCCATATACCAGCTCTTGGTATAACTCCGATCCGTGTACCAGCTCTTGGTATAACACCGATCCATATACCAGCTCTTGGTATAACTCCGATCCGTGTACCAGCTCTTGGTATAACACCGATCCATGTACCAGCTCTTGGTATAACACCGATCCATATACCAGCTCTTGGTATAACTCCGATCCGTGTACCAGCTCTTGGTATAACACCGATCCATGTACCAGCTCTTGGTATAACACCGATCCATATACCAACTCTTGGTATAACTCCGATCCATGTACCTGCTCTTGGTATAACTCCGATCCATATACCAGCTCTTGGTATAACTCCGATCCATGTACCTGCTCTTGGTATAACTCCGATCCATATACCAGCTCTTGGTATAACTCCGATCCATATACCAGCTCTTGGTATAACTCCGATCCATGTACCAGCTCTTGGTATAACTCCGATCCATATACCAACTCTTGGTATAACTCCGATCCATATACCAGCTCTTGGTATAACAGCGATCCATATACCAGCTCTTGGTATAACACCGATCCATGTACCTGCTCTTGGTATAACACCGATCCATATACCAGCTCTTGGTATAACTCCGATCCATGTACCTGCTCTTGGTATAACTCTGATCCATATACCAGCTCTTGGTATAACTCCGATCCATGTACCTGCTCTTGGTATAACACCGATCCATGTACCAGCTCTTGGTATAACACCGATCCATATACCTGCTCTCGGTATAACTCCGATCCGTGTACCAGCTCTTGGTATTACTCCCATTCCTGTACCAGTCTATTCCTGTCACATGGTGACACTTCCATTTCCCACACAAGTGACCCGTGTGAATGAGAGTGAGAACATGGTGCTAATTTGTGTCAGATTATTGGCCGTTTCACGCTGTGAACTTGTACCTTCAAGGGACGGGGTTGAAACTGTCCCAAACTCCTCACATGTGCCGCTGAGAGTCTGCACTCCCTCAAACCCAGGTCTAAAGAAGTGAAAAGACAGTGATTTTGATTTTAACTGCTATTTATCATTTTAAGCACCTAATGACGGAGAAAGAAAGCAGAACAGGAGCAGAGAAGGGCTACCAGAAAGATAACAGGCAAAGGCATCTGAAAGAAATGTAATTGGGATACTATAAGCAGGATGGCGAGCGGGTGTTTGTGGTGCCGAGGAGCAGACTCTGGGAGCCCCTCTTAAAGTGGCTGCATTGTGTGATGAATGGTGACTTTTCCGATTGATTTTGACAAAGTTCAGTGATTCAGTGATGGCTCCAGTTTCAATACCTTCTGTCAGTTAATATGGGAGGAGGTGCCTGAATCTGGAGGGATTTGCTGAGAGCTGCAATTAGCCTTTCAACCAGAGCAGGGAGTATTGTATGAACTGGTCCTAACCCCTTTCACAAATGAAGGTCGCTGCCGCTTTAAGGAGCATCCTGCACCCCAGAGACGTTTGACTGCCCCATCTGCAAATCCTGGGTGCTGATGACTGGCCCATTGCCATTGGCTCAGCAATTGATGCTTCTGCCTGTCAGATGTGGCATTACCCTGACGAGATGAGAGGTTGCGGTGCTGTCTCATTCATAACATTCTGGAGCAAGGGGAGAGAGCTGGCCTCCGGACACAGATATCCCAGTGGTGAAGATGAAGCAATTGAATTTCTAACTCCTCATTTGCCGGCGTGTCTGCAGGAGGGGAGTGTCTCCTGGTCGGAGCTCACTCTCCGGGTCTGTCTGTCTGTGTGAGGGTGGAGTTCAGGCATTGTATGGAGAGCTGTTACTTTATCTGCTCCACATGCCTCAGCAATGGTCAGTTCCAAAGGGATATTTCGAGGTCCAAGTGGGTAGGTTCCATTCACTCAGCCTCATTTCATTAGTTGTGTGGACTTTTGGGAATTGTTTATTGAAACACCACTGGAGGGTGGGATTTCTGCAAATGACACCAAGAAATAAGTTAATTTCGAGAAAACTGTGAATGGAAATGTGTCTTATCAGTTTCTGCTCCTGCATCAATGACAAAAGTCCGAGAGCATCGTGTTTGAAATGATACATAAAGGAAAGACAGAATCGAACTAACTCTGGACTGAAATCCCCGAGCCAGAGAGACAATCGCACCGTGACATTCTCCAGAAATACTTTTCAAGTTCCGCCAAGACAAAAGAGAATGAATGCAGCCAGCACATGCCCTGACCGCCTCACCCTGGGAGGGGTCACTCAGGATCCACAGGCCAGCTCCAGAGTTCAGGGCACAAGTTTTCTGTCTGTAGTCGGGCAGAGATTGTTTTGAACATGTGGATTAAACAGCTGTTGCATCGAGAGACTCGTTCCTGGGAGTGAAGGGGACGGTAACTCTGGACAGTGCCTGGAGTTTGGTGGGCTGTGCGTTGACTTCGGGGAGCTGACGGCGAAGGTCCCTCAGGGAGCTGACACTGAGACAGGAGGGAATTGTCAGCCTCTCTTGATCAGTTGTTATAGAATCATAGAATCATAGAAGTTACAACATGGAAACAGGCCCTTCGGCCCAACATGTCCATGTCGCCCAGTTTATACCACTAAGCTAGTCCCAATTTATACCACTAAGCTAGTCCCAATTGCCTGCACTTGGCCCATATCCCTCTATACCCATCTTACCCATGTAACTGTCCAAATAGTTATGACTTTAATTATGAGAACAAGAGCAATGCCATCTGTGCTTGGAGCCTCATCTCACAAAGTTTCTCCTCTATAGTGACTAACACCCATGGTAAACTGGAAAATGTTGGGAATATTATCATATCTGTGGGTGTGTTTGATGCTGAACTGATGCCTTTTGCCCAGGTGTAAAGCAGCCTGCTGATTCACTCTCTCCTTCTTTGTCCTGTCGCCCTCGTCAATTTTTACCCCCTATTTTTGTTGTGTGTTTACTGCCAGACACACTTTCAGGAGCATGAGCAAAAGTTAGAGGGCAGTCCATTAACACTAACATACAAAATAACTGCAGTATGCACTGGTCTATCATACGGAGACAACTTCCAATGTATGTATCATCCAGATTCAATGTAACTCCTCTGCCATGCCATGCCTGAGTTTGTAAATGGCCTTTTGAGATACGCTCCTCAATAGTGCACTGTCCCCATCCATCCTGTGCGGACACCAGGCTACAAAAGCTGGCCATGGTACAGAAAAATGTCCTCCTCCGTTGGTCAGCAAATGAAAGAAACGCATTGCTGAAAATAGGTGGCAAGGAGAGGCCCCAGAATCACCAGCTCACAGCCATTTGCTTCGAAGCTCCCTTCCTCCATAATGTGGACTTGCTTTCTCCGCAAAAGGAAAGATCTTTGGGTCTGAGATACTGCTGTAACACTGTAGTCCCAGTTCTTTGTCCCACATTCACTGCTGGCAGTGGAACCTTGTGAAATTATCTTTCTTTCAGGTAAGTGGGACTGATCTATTGAATAAAACACCAGCCTGGTTGGGTGTTATGGCCTTTTCCCTGTTGCTGAAACTTTTTATGCAGTTCTGAGTAACATTGGCCTCCAAGCCTGGCCAAACGTGTGAGCAACTGACATAAAGATCGAGATCTCCGAAGGCTAAGATAGTCAGATCTACACTGCCACTCTGCAAAACCAAGTTGGATCTTAATATGACCAGTGGGAGTTGTAACAAGAAAATCCGCCTTGGGGAAAATTCCTTCTGCACTCATATTTCCAAAGTTCCAAGACTCACACCTTCACTCAACTCAGAGACCAAACAGCTTAGCAACAGCTCTCTCCTGCACTGTGAAATCCCACTCACTCAGCCAATCTCCGAAATGCCCCAGTAGAACTGAGCTGTCACTGGATGCCCGGGGGGGAGCATTCCATCAATTTCCAGGAGATGCTTCCCCTTTAGAAAACTGGGAAACATGTACAAGTATGAGGAGCCGGGAACTTTCAGAATGAAAACATATTGCCTGACTGCCTTGCGTCTCCACAGTCTTATATCGGCAAGTGTGGACTATTTTCCTGTAATGGGCACCTCGGCTCGCTGTAATGATTGCGTCTGATGTTACAACACCCACTCTTCGATATTGCTAATGCCGTATCTCTACATTCCACTCTCCACAATGCCAGGCAGTTTTAAAAGAACAGAGACAATAATTCTGGATATATAATAGAAAATGGGCTTAATTGGGGCTGGATGACTGAGAGCTATGGGAGTCCTTTGCTGTAATCCACCATCATTACCTTTTATTCTGGATTTACAAGATACATACAGATGTATGTATCATCCAGATTCAATGTAACTCCTCTGCCATGCCATGCCTGAGTTTGTAAATGGCCTTTTGAGATACGCTCCTCAATAGTGCACTGTCCCCATCCATCCTGTGCGGACACCAGGCTACAAAAGCTGGTACACACTGCAGCCACAGTGCGCCAGTGGTGAAGGGAGTGAATGTTTAGGGTGGTGGATGAGGTGCCAATCAAGCGGGCTGCTTTGTCCTGGATGGTGTCGAGCTTCTTGAGTGTTGTTGGAGTTGCACTCATCCAGACAAGTGGAGAATATTCCATCACACTCCTGACTTGTGCCTTGTGATGGTGGAAAGGCTTTGGGGAATCAGGAGGTGAGTCACTTGCCGCAGAATACCCAGCCTCTGACCTGCTCTTGTAGCCATAGTATTTATATGGCTGGTCCAGTTAAGTTTCTGGTCAATGGTGACCCCCAGGATGTTGATGGTGGGGGATTTGGCGATGGTAATGCCGTTGAATGTCAAGGGGAGGTGGTTAGACTCTCTCTTGTTGGAGATGGTCATTGCCTGGCACTTGTCTGGCGCGAGTGTTACTTGCCACTTATGAGCCCAAGCCTGGATGTTGTCCAGGTCTTGCTGCATGCGGGCACGGACTGCTTCATTATTTGAGAGGTTGCGAATGGAACTGAACACTGCAATCATCAGCGAACATCCCCATTTCTGACCTTATGATGAAGGGAAGGTCATTGATGAAGCAGCTGAAGATGGTTGGGCCGAGGACACTGCCCTGAGGAACTCCTGCAGCAATGTCCTGGGGCTGAGATGATTGGCCGCCAACAACCACTACCATCTTCCTTTGTGCTAGGTATGACTCCAGCCGCTGGAGAGTTTCCCCCCTGATTCCCATTGACTTCAATTTTGCTAGGGCTCCTTGGTGCCACACTCGGTCAAATGCTGCCTTGATGTCAAGGGCAGTCACTCTCACCTCACCTCTGGAATTCAGCTCTTTTGTCCATGTTTGGACCAAGGCTGTAATGAGGTCTGGAGCCGAGTGGTCCTGGCGGAACCCAAACTGAGCATCGGTGAGCAGGTTATTGGTGAGTAAGTGCCGCTTGATAGCACTGTCGACGACACCTTCCATCACTTTGCTGATTGAGAGTAGACTGATGGGGCGGTAATTGGCCGGATTGGATTTGTCCTGCTTTTTGTGGACAGGACATACCTGGACAATTTTCCACATTGTCGGGGAGATGCCAGTGTTGTATCTGTACTGGAACAGCTTGGCTAGAGGCGCAGCTAGTTCTGGAGCACAAGTCTTCAGCACTACAGCAGTGTAGCAGTGTAAGTAGTAGTAAAGTAGTATTGTGGCAGTAGTTGTAATATAGTAGCAGTGTATTAGTAGTATATATAGTAGTATTAATAGTAGTAGTAGTTAGTAATATAGTAATAGTAGTTGCAGTAGTAGTAGTAGTAGTAGATTAGTTATAGTAGTAATATAGTATTAGTAGTATCATAGTACATAATATGTACAGCCGTCATAGTATTGGTAGTACAGTAATAGTATATTCTTAACAGTTTAGCAGTCGTAGTATAGTACCAGTAGTATAGTAGCAGTATAGTAATACTATAGTAGTAACAGTAAAGTACTACAGCAGTAATATAGTGGCATAGAATCATAGAAAATTTATGGCACAGGAGGCGGCCATTCGGCCCATCATGTCCGTACCGGGCGAAAATGAGCCACCCAGCCTAATCCCACTTTCCAGCACTTGGTCCGTAGCCCTGCAGGTCACGGCTCTTCAGGTGCACATCCAGGTACTTTTTTAAATGAGTTGAGGGTTTCTGCCTCTCCCACCCTTTCAGGCAGGAAATTCCAGACCCTCACCACCATCTGGGTAAAAAAATTTCTCCTCATTTCCCCTCTAATCCTTCTACCAATTACTTTAAATCTATGCCCTCTGGTTATTGACCCCTCTGCTAAGGGAAATAGGTCCTTCCTATCCACTCTATCTCGGCCCCTCATAATTTTATACACCTCAATTAAATCTCCCCTCAGTCTCCTCTGTTCCAAAGAGAACAACCCCAGCCTATCCAATCTTTCCTCATAGCTAAAATTCTCCAGTCCTGGCAACAGCCTCGTAAATCTCCTCTGCACCCTCTCTAGTGCAATCACATCCTTCCTGTAATGTGGTGACCAGAACTGTACGCAGTACTCAAGCTGTGGCCTAACTAGTGTTTTATACAGTTCTAGCATAACCTCCCTGCTCTTATATTCGATGCCTCGGCTAATAAAGGAAAGTATTCCATATGCCTTCTTAACCACCTTATCTACCTGTCCTGCTACCTTCAGGGATCTGTGGACATGCACTCCAAGGTACCTCACTTCTTCTACACCTCTCAGTATCCTCCCATTTATTGTGTACTCCCTTGCCTTGTTTGCCCTCCCCAAATGCATTACTTCACACTTCTCCGGATTGAATTCCATTTGCCACTTTTCTGCCCACCTGACCAGTCCATTGATATCTTCCTGCAGTCTACAGCTTTCCTCCTCACTATCAAGCACACGGCCAATTTTTGTATCATCTGCAAACTTCTTAATCATGCCCCCTACGTTTAAGTATAATATATACCACAAGAAGCAAGGGACCCAGTACCGAGCCCTGTGGAACCCCACTGGAAACAGCCTTCCAGTCACAAAAACACCCGTCGACCATTACCCTTTGCTTCCTGCCAGTGAGCCGATTTTGGATCCAACTTGCCACTCTCCCTTGGATAGAAACATAGAAACGTAGAAAATAGGAGCAGGAGTAGGCCATTCGGCCCTTCGAGCCTGCTCCGCCATTCAATATGATCATGGCTGATCCTCTATCTCAACACCATATTCCCGCTCTCTCCCCATACCCCTTGATGCCTTCTGTGTCCAGAAATCTATCGAGCTCCTTCTTAAATATATTCAGTGACTTGGCCTCCACAGCCTTCTGTGGTAGAGAATTCCACAGGTTCACCACCCTCTGAGTGAAGAAATTTCTCCTCATCTCAGTCCTAAATGTCCTACCCCGTATCCTGAGACTGTGACCCCCTCATTCTAGACCCCCCAGCCAGGGGAAACATCCTCCCTGCATCCAGTCTGTCTAACTCTGTCAGAATTTTATATGTTTCAATGTGATCCCCTCTCATTCTTCTAAACTGGAGTGAATACAGGCCTAGTCGACCCAATCTCTCCTCATACGACAGTCCTGCCATCCCAGGAATCAGTCTGGTGAACCTTCGCTGCACTCCCTCTGTGGCAAGTATATCCTTTCTTAGGTAAGGAGACCAAAACTGCACACAATACTCCAGGTGTGGTCTCACCAAGGCCTTGTATAATTGCAGTAAGACATCCTTGCTCCTGTACTCAAATCCTCTTGCAATGAAGGCCAACATACCATTTGCCTTCCTAACTGCTTGCTGCACCTGTATGTTTGTTTTCAGTGACTGGTGTACAAGGACACCCAGGTCCCTTTGTACATCAACATTCCCCAATCTATCACCATTTAAATAATACTCTGCCTTTCTGTTTTTCCTTCCGAAGTGGATAACTTCACATTTATCCACATTATCCTGCATCTGCCATGTATTTGCCCACTCACTCAACTTGTCTAAATCGCCTTGAAGCCTCTTTGCATCCTCCTCACAACTCACAATCCCACCTAGTTTTGTGTCATCAGCAAACTTGGAAATATTACATTTGGTTCCCTCATCCAAATCATTGATATATATTGTGAATAGCTGGGGCCCAAGCACTGATCCCTGCGGTACCCCACTAGTCACTGCCTGCCACCCTGAAAAAGACCCATTTATTCCTACTCTCTGTTTCCTGTCTATTAACCAATTTTCAATCCATGCCAGTATATTACCACCAATCCCATGTGCTTTAATTTTGCACACTAACCTCTTATGTGGGACTTTATCAAAGGCCTTCTGAAAATCCAAATAAACCACATCCACTGGTTCTCCCTTATCTATTCTCCCAGTTACATCCTCAAAAAACTCCAGTAGGTTTGACAAACATGATTTCCCTTTCATAAATCCATGTTGACTTTGTCTAACCCCGTTGATATTTTCTAAGTGTCACATTATCACATCCTTTATAATAGACTCTAGCATTTTCCCTACTACTGATGTTAGGCTAACTGGTCTGTAGTTCCCTGTTTTCTTTCTCCCTCCTTTTTTAAATAGTGGGGTTACATTTGCCACCCTCCAATCTGCAGGAACTGTTCCATAATCTATAGAATTTTGGAAGATGACAACTAATGCATCCACTATTTCCATGGCTACCTCTTTTAGTACTCTGGGATGCAGATTATCAGGTCCTGGGGATTTATCGGCTTTCAGTCCCATTAATTTCTCCAGCACTTTTTTTACGAATATTAATTTCCTTTAATTCCTCCTTCTCACTAGTCCCTTGGTTCCCTAGCATTTCTGGGAAGTTATTTGTGTCCTCTTCCGTGAAGACAGAACCAAAGTATTTGTTTAATTGCTCTGCCATTTCCTTGTTCCCCATTATAAATTCTCCCGTTTCTGACTGTAAGGGACCTACATTTGTCTTCAGTAATCTTTTTATTTTTACACACTTGTAGAAGCTTTTACAGTCCACTTTTATGTTCCTTGCAAGTTTACTCTCATACCCCGTTTTCCCCTCTTAATCAATCTCTTGGTCCTTTTTTGCTGAATTCTAAACTGCTCCCAATCCTCAGGCTTGCTACTTTTTCTGGCAACTTTATATGACTCCTCTTTGGATCTAATACTGTCCTTAATTTCTTTTGTTAGCCATGGTTGGGCCGCTTTTCCTTTTGTGTTTTTGCGCCAGAAAGGAATGTATAATTGTTGCAATTCATGCATTTGTTCCTTCAATGTTATCCATTGCCTATCCACCATCATGCCTTTTGATGAAGCTTCCCAATCTATCATAGCCAACTCACTCCTCATACCTTCATAGTTTCCTTGGTTTAGATTTAGGACCTAGTTTCGGATTGGACTACTTCACTTTCCATCTTAATGAAGAATTCTATCATGTTATGGTCACTCTTCCCTAAAGGACCCCGCACAATAAGTTCATTAATTAACCCCTTCTCATTGCACAATACCCAATCTAGGATAGCCTGTTCCCTGGTTGGCTCCTCAACGTACTGGTCTAAAAAAAATCTCGTACACACTCCAGGAATTCATCCTCCACAGTATTATTGCTAATTTGGTTTGGCCAGTCTATATGTCAATTAAAGTCACCCATGATTACTGTAATACCCTTGTTACATGTATCTCTAATTTCCTGTTTGATGCCATCCCCTACATTACCACCACTGTTTGGAGGCCTATAGACAACTCCCACCAGTGTTTTCTGCCCCTTGGTGCTTCTTAACTCCACCCAGACTGATTCTACATCTTGATTTTCTGAGCCATATCCTTTCTCACTATTGCTCTGATTTCATCCTTTACTAACAACACCACCCCACCTCCTTTTCCTTTTTGCCTGTCCTTCCGAAATATCGAATACCTTTGGATATTCAGCTCCCAGCCTTGGTCACCCTGCAGCCATGTCTCTGTAATTGCAATTATATCATATCCATTTACATCTATTTGTGCTGTTAATTCGTCTACCTTATTACGAATGCTTCGTGCATTCAGATACAGTGCGTTTAGATTTGTCTTTTTAACAATTTTAAACATCTTAACATTTTTTTGTACTATGGCCCTATTTTTCTTATTACCATTTTTTCTTTCCCGGACCCTATTTGTTGTCTTTTGTTTGTACGCTCTGTCCCTTCCTGACACAATCTGGTTATCCTTACCCCAATCACTTTCCTGCACTGCTTCTTTGCCTTTTCTCTTTCGCATTCTGGATTTCTCTCCACCGGGACCCTCCCCCCCTTATTTAGTTTATAGCCCTATCTACCTCCCTAGTTATTCGATTCTAGAACTCTGGTCCCAGCATGGTTCAGGTGCAGTCCGTCCCAATGGAACAGCTCTCTCTTTCCCCAGTACTGGTGCCAGTGACCCACGAATCAAAACCCACTTCACCCACACCAATCTTTGAGCCGCGCATTCATCTCCCTGATCCTATTGACTCTGTGCCAGTTTCCTTGTGGCTCAGGTAATAATCCAGAGATTATTACCTTTGTGGTTCTGGTTTTTAATTTAGTCCCTAGCTGCTCAAACTCTCTCAGCAGAACCCTTTTCTTAGTCCTACCTATGTCATTGGTACCTACATGGACCTCGACAACTGGATCCTCCCCCTCCCACTCCAAGTTCTTCTCCAGCCCGGAGGAGATGTCCTTAACCCTGGCACCGGGTAGGCAACACAGCCTTTGGGACTCATGCTCCTGGCTGCAGAGAACAGTGTCTATGGACTTGTACTTTTTGATCCCATGGGCTTGCACTTTTTGACCAGTCAGCCATGTGGGACCTTGTCAAAAGCCTTGCTAAAATCTATACAGACTGCATCAAATGTATTACCCTCATCGACCCTCTTTGTTACCTCCTCAAAAAATATAATAGTAGTAGGATAGTATCGCAGTATAGCAGTGGTAGTATCGTGGTAGAATCATAGAATTGTTGTGGCACAGAAGGAGGCCATTCGGCCTGTCGAGGCCATGCTGGCTCTTTGTAAGAGCAATCCAGTTAGTCCCATTCCCCTGCTCTTTCCCTGTAGTCCTGCAAATTTTTTCCCTTCAAGTATTTATCCAATTCCCTTTTGAAGCCATGATCTAATCTGCTTCCACCACCCTTTCAGGCAGCGCATTCCAGATCATAACAACTCGCTGCGTAAAAAAGTTTTTCCTCATGTCGCCTTTGATTCTTTTGCCAGTTACCTTAAATCTGTGTCCTCTGGTTCTCGACCCTTCTGCTAATGGGAACAGTTTCTCATTATTTACTTTATCTAAACCCGTCATGATTTTGAACACGTCTATCAAATCTTCTCTTAACCTTCTCTGCTCCAAGGAGAACAATCCCAGCTTCTCCAGTCTATCCACATAACTGAAGTCCCTCATCCCTGGAATCATTCTAGTAAATCTCTTCTGCACCCTCTCTAAGGCCTTCACATCTTTCCTAAAGTGCGGTGCCCAGAACTGGACACAATACTCCAGTTGTGGCCAAACCAGTGTTTTGTAAAGGTTCAACATAACTTCCTTGCTTTTGTACTCTAGGCCTCTATTTATAAAGCCCAGGATCCTGTATGCTTTCTCAACCTGCCCTGCCACCTTCAAAGATTTGTGCACATATACCCCCAGATCTCTCAGTTCTTGCATCCACTTTAGAATTGTACCCTCTAGTTTATATTGCCTCTCCTCATTCTTCCTGCCAAAATGTATCACTTCACATTTCTCTGCGTTAAATTTCATCTGCCACATGTCCGCCCATTCCACCAGCCTGTCTATATCCTCTTGAAGTCTATCACTATCCTCCTCACTGTTTACTACCCTTCCAAGTTTTGTGTCGTCTGCAAATTTTGAAATTGTGCCCTGTACACCCAAGTCCAAGTCATTAATATATATCAAGAAAAGCAGTGGTCCCAGCACCGACCCCTGGGGAACACCACTGTACACCTCCCTCCAGTCCGAAAAACAACCGTTCACCACTACTCTCTGTTTCCTGTCACTTAGACAATTCTGTATCCATGCTGCCACTGCCCCTTTTATTTCATGGGCTTCAATCTTGATGACAAGCCTATTATGCGGCACTTTATCAAATGCCTTTTGAAAGTCCATATACACAACATCAGCTGCATTGCCCTCATCTACCCTCTCTGTTACTTCATCAAAAAACTCTATCAGGTTAGTTAAACATGATTTGCCTTAAACAAATCCGTGCTGGCTTTCCCTAATCAATCCACACTTGTCCAAGTGACTGTTAATTCTGTCCCGGATTATCGTTTCTAAAAGTTTCCCCACCACTGAGGTTAACCTGACTGGCCTATAGTTGCTGGGTTTATCCTTACACCCTTCTTTGAACAAGGGTGTAACATTTGCAATTCTCCAGTCCTCTGGCACCACCCCCGTATCTAAGTATGTTTGGAAGATTATGGCCAGTCCCTCCGCAATTTCCACCCTTACTTCCCTCAGCAACCTAGGATGGATCCCATCCGGACTGGGTGACTTATCTACTTTAAGTACAGCTAGCCTTTCTAGTACCTCTTCTTTATCAATTTTTAGCCCATCCAGTATCTCAACCAACTTCTCTTATACTGTGACTTTGGCAGCATCTTCTTGTTAAAACTGAATAGCCATGTGGTGAATGATAGAATACTAGAGCCTGGTCTTTAGTTGTTTCCAAGCCTTTATTCACAGAGATTCCCCTTACACAGCACACACCACACCCTGGATAAGCTCTCATATAAAAAGGATACAAGAGAGTCCCCGATTGATACCCAGCACATGAATACAATTAACACTAAATGATACAAAAAATAGCCGTGTGTTTGATAGTGAGGAGGAAAGCTGTAGACTGCAGGAAGATATCAATGGACTGGGTCAGGTGGGCAGAAAAGTGGCAAATGGAGTTCAATCCGGGGAAGTGTGAGGTGATGCATTTGGGGAGGGCAAACTAGGCAAGGGAGTACACAATAAATGGGAGGATACTGAGAGGTGTAGAGGAAGAGAGGGACCTTGGAGTGCATGTCCACAGATCCCTGAAGGTAGCAGGACAGGTAGATAAGGTGGTTATGAAGGCCTATGGAATACTTTCCTTTATTAGCCGAGGCATAGAATATAAAAGAGGGAGGTTATGCTGGAATTGTATAAAACACTAGTTAGGCCACAGATTGAGTATTGTGTACAGTTCTGGTCACCACATTACAGGAAGGATGTGATTGCACTGGAGAGGGTACAGAGGAGATTTACGAGGATGTTAGAAACATCGAAAATTTATGGCACAGAAGGAGACCATTCGGCCCATCGTGTCTGTGCTGGTCGAAATAGAGCTATCCAGCTTAATCCCACTTTCCAGCACTTGGTCTTGTAGGTTACGGCACTTCAGGTGCATATCCAAGTACTTTTTAAATGAGTTGAGGGTTTCTGCCTCTCCCACCCTCTCAGGCAGTGAGTTCCAGACCCCCACCACCCTCTGGGTAAAAACATTCTCCTCATTTCCCCTCTCATCCTTCTACCAATCAATTTAAATCTATGCCCCCTGGTTATTGACCTCTGCTAAGGGAAATAGGTCCTTCCTATCCACTCTATCTAGGCCCCTCATAATTTTATACACCTCAATTAAATCATCCCTCAGCCTCCTCTGAGGAGAGAAACATCCTCATAAATCTCCTCTGTACCCTCTCTAGTGCAACCACATCCTTCCTGTAATGTGGTGACCAGAACTGTACACAGTACTCAAGCTGTGGCCTAACTAGTGTTTTATACAGTTCAAGCATAACCTCCCTGCTCTTATATTCTATGCCTCGGCTAATAAAGTTGCCAGGACTGGAGAATTTTAGCTACGAGGAATGATTGGATAGGCTGGGATTGTTTTCTTTGGAACAGAGGAGGCTGAGGGGAGACTTTATCTCTCTTACCCTTATCGCCTGATTCCATTAATACTTGTCTAACTTGCTGATGAGAAACATCAGGTTTTATTAATAATGCCTTGACTGGGTAAACTGCAGACCAACCGATTTCCCAAAAATGATTGCCTCATTGTGTTCCCTGTCATTTTTGCCTTTTTCATGGAAGGTTTGCCCAAAAGCACCGGTATCTTACTGGAGACTACATCCGCACTTATAAAATGGCTTGCTCCAGCTATCTTAGGCGAGAAAGCGGTTAAAAAAGCATATGGGATCCTGGGCTTTATAAATAGAGGCATAGAGTACAAAAGTATGGAAGTTATGATGAACCTTTATAAAACACTGGTTCGACCACAACTGGAGTATTGTGTCCAGTTCTGGGCACCGCACTTTAGGAAAGATGTGAAGGCCTTAGAGAGGGTGCAGAAGAGATTTACTAGAATGATTCCAGGGATGAGGGACTTTAGTTACGTGGATAGACTGGAGAAGCTGGGGTTGTTCTCCTTGGAACAGAAACGGTTGCGAGGAGATTTGATAGTATTCAAAATCATGAAGGGTCTAGACAGAGTAGATAGAGAGAAACTGTTCCCATTGGAGGAAGGGTCAAGAACCAGAGGACATAGATTTAAGGTGATTGGCAAAAGAGCCAAAGGTGAGATGAGGAAAAACTTTTTTACACAGCGAGTGGTTAGGATCTGGAATGCACTGCCTGAGGGGGTGGTGGAGGCAGATTCAATCATGGCCTTCAAAAGGGAACTGGATAAGTACTTGAAAGGAAAAAATTGCAGGACGATGGGGATAGGGCGGGGGAGTGGGACTAGCCGGATTGCTCATGCATAGAGCTGGCACGGACTCGATGGACCGAATGGCCTCCTTCCTTGTTGTAACCTTTCTATGATTCTATGATTCTACATGGAATTACCACTCTCTGAGTGACCTCAAAGTGTTGCCATCTTCGAACCTAAAACATGAAGAACTTTTATATTCCTTAACCTTGCGTTGATCCTCACTACTTAGCGAATCAAGATAACATTTTAAGCAATCTACCCCGTGTACAGTTGGAGTACATGCACTAACACCACACAATTAAAGGAATCCGCGACTAATACATTCATCACAGGATTAAAACGCCTTGTGACCAGTGTAATCTGTTCCTATTCCTCATTATCTTCAACCTTTTCCTCAGAACTACTTTGTTTATGCATCATCTCAAAGACCCTGCGTCTTCTCTCTGGGCAATTCGCCTCATAATGATACTTAGAGTCATATCTAAAGCATCTCCTGATTTTTCCTTGGGCATTCCTGGGATTCATTCGCCCATTATTACTGTCCCTACTTTGTCTTCTGATGGTATAACTGGATCTGCTGTGCCTGTTTTCATCACCGATCTGACTGTCTTTAATCCTTCCGTCATATTGATGCCTGCTTCCGGCCTCTTGAAAATTTTGAAACCTGGTCTGGCTCCTGCGTTTAGTATCTGGAACATTTCGAAACCTGGTAATCATTGAATCTTCCATTCTTTGTGTCACAGGGGAAGGCCCCATTTGTTCCATGAAGACTGAAGGGAATGACTGTTTCCCCAGGAATTTCTTTAAGGCAGCAACCATTTGATCCAACAGAGTCTCCTTTTCCGAGAAATGGACGCCAGTTAGGACCAGTTGCCTGACCATATGAGACACTTTAGCCCAATCTGGTAATTTAAACGCTGGTACCGATCCAGGGATTCCCAATTTGATCTTTGTCAACTTTTTGTACAATTTGTTAAAGTCCATGATATAATCTAATGTAGTATTATAGTAGTGGTATAGTATTATAGTAGTAGTGTGACAGTAGTTGTATGGTATTATAGGAGTAGTGTGACAGTAGTTGTATAGTATTATAGTAGTAGTGTGACAGTAGTTGTATGGTATTATAGTAGTAGTGTGACAGTAGTTGTATGGTATTATAGTAGTAGTGTGACAGTAGTTGTATAGTATTATAGTAGTAGTGTGACAGTAGTTGTATAGTATTATAGTAGTAGTGTGACAGTAGTTGTATGGTATTATAGTAGTAGTGTGACAGTAGTTGTATGGTATTATAGTAGTAGTGTGACAGTAGTTGTATGGTATTATAGTAGTAGTGTGACAGTAGTTGTATGGTATTATAGTAGTAGTGTGACAGTAGTTGTATAGTATTATAGTAGTAGTGTGACAGTAGTTGTATAGTATTATAGTAGTAGTGTGACAGTAGTTGTATAGTATTATAGTAGTAGTGTGACAGTAGTTGTATAGTATTATAGTAGTAGTGTGATAGTAGTTGTATAGTATTATAGTAGTAGTGTAACAGTAGTTGTATAGTATTATAGTAGTAGTGTGACAGTAGTTGTATAGTATTATAGTAGTAGTGTGACAGTAGTTGTATAGTATTATAGTAGTAGTGTGACAGTAGTTGTATAGTATTATAGTAGTAGTGTGATAGTAGTTGTATAGTATTATGGTAGTATTGTAGTAGTATAGTGGCAGTATAGTAGTTGTAGAATAGTAGTACAATAGTATTGTAGTAGTATAGTAGTACAGTAGTGCTATATTATTAGTAGTATAGCTGTAGTATAATAGTAGTAGTATTGCAGTAGTATAATGGCAGTATAGTAGCAGTAGTATAGTAGTATAATAGTAGTAGTATAATAGTACAGTAATATAGTAGTATAGTAATAGTGGTATAGTAGTAATAGAGTAGTAGTACATTAGTATAGTAGTATAATAGTATAGTAATAGAGTAGTAGCATAGTAGTGTAGTAGTGTAATGGTAGTATAGTAGTGGCAGTACAGTAATAGCACAGTAGTGTAGTAGTAGTATAGTAGTAGAGTAGCAGTTTAGTAATATTACAGTAATAGTACAGTAGTGTAGTAGTATTGTAGTAGTATAGTCATAGTGTAGGAGTAGTATAGTAGTAGTAGTATAGTAGCAGTATAGTAGTACTAGTATAGTGGTATAGTAGTACTGTAGTAGTATAGTAGTAATGTAGCAGTATAGTAGTAATATGGTAGCATTATAGTAGTACAGTAGTAGTGTAGTATAGTGGCAGTATAGTAGTGGTAGTAGAGTAGGAGTTTAGTAATATTACAGTAATGGTATAGTAGTAGTATTGTAGTGGTATAGTAGTTGTGTAGAAGTAGTATAGTAGTATAGCAGTAGCATAATTGTAGTATAGTGGCAGTATAGTAGTGGTAGTATAGTAGTACTAGTGTAGTGGTATAGTAATAGCATAGTAGTAGTTTAGTAGTATTATAGTAGTAATATTATGGTAGTATTATAGTAGTACAGTAGTAGTATAGTGGCAGTATAGTAGTGGTAGTATAGTAGTAACATTGTAGTAGTATAGTAGTAGTAATAGTAGTGATAGTTTAGTCGTAGTAGTATAGTAGTGATATAGTAATACTACAATAGTAGTATAGTAGTCATCTAGTGGTAGTACAGTAGTGGTATAGTAGTAGTATAGTAGCAGTATATTCGTAGTATAGTAGTATACTAGTATAGAATGGTAGTTGTAGTATAGTAATAGTATATTAGTATAGTAGTATAGTACTAGTATAATAATATAGTAGTAGTATAGTAGTAATATTGTAGTTGTATAGTAGTAGTGTGGTGGTATAGTAGCATTGTAGTAGCATAGTAATAGTATAGTGGCAATACAGTAGTTGTAGATATAGTAGTATAGTTGTAATATAGCAGTAGTAGTATAGTAGTAGGATAGTAGTAATATTGGTATAGCAGTAATATAATAGTATGCATTAGTCTAGTAGTATAATAGCATAGTATTATAGTAGTAGTGTAGCAGTATAATGACAGTATAGTAGTGGCAGTATACTAATTGTAGTATAGTAGTAGTATACTAGTATAGTAGTAGCAGAGGATTATAGTAGTAATATAGTAGTAGTACATTAGTATAGTAGCAGTACAGTAGTATAGTAGTAGTATGGTTGTATAGTAGTTTAGTAGTTGTATAGTAGTAGTAATATAGTAGCTGTAAAGAATTAGTAGCATAATAGTATAGTAGTAGTAGTAAAGTAGTTGTATTGTAGTTCTAGTATAGTAGTTGAATAGTAGTAGTGCTATAGTAGTATAGTAGTAGTACAGTATTATAGTAGTAGTATAGTCGTTGTAGTAGAATAGTGGTGTAGTAGCATAATAGTAGTATAGTGTGGTAGTTGTAGTATAGTAGTAATATAGTAGTATGGTAGTATAGTAATAATATTGTAGTAGTGTAGTAGTATAGTGGCAGTATAGTAATTGTAGTATAGTAGTAGTGTAGTAATTGTATAGTAGCACATAGTAGTAGTACAATAGTATAGTAGTAGAATAGTAGTGGTATTGCAGTAGTATTGTAGTAGTATAGTGGCAGTATAATATGGTAGTATAGTAGTATAGTTGTATAGTAGTAGTAGAATAATAGTACAGTAATATAGTAGTAATATAGTAGCAGTGGTATAATAGTAATAGAGTAGTCGTACATTAGTATAGTAGTATAATAGTATAGTAGTGTAGTAGTATAGTGGCAGTATAGTAGCGATAGTATAGTTGTATAGTAGTAGTAGACTAATAGTACAGTAATATAGTTGTAGTATAGTAGCAATGGTATAGTAGAAATAGAGTAGTAGTACATTAGCATCGTAGAATAATAGTATAGTAGTGTAGTAGTACAGTGGCAGAAGAGTAGCGGTAGTATAGTAGTAGTAGTATAGAAGTAATAGTAGTACAGTAGCAGTTTAGTAATAGTATAGTAGTACAGTAGTAGTATTGCAGTAGTATTGTAGTAGTATAGTGGCAGTATAATATGGTGGTAGTATAGTAGTATAGTTGTGTAGTAGTAGTAGAATAATAGTACAGTAATATAGTAGTAGTGGTGTAATAGTAATAGAGTAGTCGTATAGCAGTATAATAGTATAGTAATATAGTAGTGTAGTAGTATAGTGGCAGTATAGTAGCAGTAGTATAATAGTAGTAGACTAATAGTAGAGTACTATAGTAGTAGTATAGTAATAGTAAAGCAGTATAGTAGCAGTATAGTGGCAGTATAGTAGCAGTAGTATAATAGTAGTATAGCAGTAATATAGTAGTAGTATAGTGGCAGTATAGTAGCAGTATTATAGTAGTAGTATTATAAAAGTTCAGTAGTATAGTATTAGTGGTATAGTAGTAGTATAATAGTAGTATAGTGTGGTAGTACATGAATAATATAGTATTATGGTAGTATAGTAGTATAGTAATATTGTAGTAGTGTAGTAGTAGTATAGTGGCAGTATTGTAATTGTAGTATAGTAGTAGTGTCGTAGCAATATAGTAGTAGTACAATAGTATAGTAGTAGTATAGTAGTACAGTAGTATATTAGTAGTAGTATAGTAATGGCATTGCAGTAGTATTGTAGTAGTATAGTGGCAGTATAATATGATAGTATAATATGGTAGTGTAGTAGTAGAATAATAGTACAGTAATATAGTAGTGGTATAGTAGTAATAGAGTAATAGTACATTAGTATAGTAGCATAATAGTATAGTAGTACAGTAGGATAGTAGTATAGTGGCAGTTATAGTAGCGGTAGTATAGTGGTAGTATAGTAGTAGTATAGTAGCAATAGAGTAATAGTGCATTAGTATAGTAGTATAATAGTGTAGTAGTGTAGTGGCATTATAATAGCGGTAGTATAGTAGTAGTATAGTAGTAGCACAGTAATGTAGTGGTAGTATAGAAGTAGTAGTAGTAAAGTAGCAGTTTAGTAATAGTATAGCAGTATAGTAGTAGTATAGAAGTTGTATAGCAGTAGTATAGTAGTA
Source organism: Heptranchias perlo (assembly GCF_035084215.1). NCBI lineage: Eukaryota > Metazoa > Chordata > Chondrichthyes > Hexanchiformes > Hexanchidae > Heptranchias > Heptranchias perlo. Next base: position 200,956 of record NW_027139300.1, on the reverse strand, counting down.
GTATAGTGACAGTATAGTAGCAGTATTATAGTAGTAGTAGTATATTAGTTCAGTAATATAGTAGTAGTATAGTATTAGTGATGTAGTGGTATGGTATGGTAGTTGTTGTATAGTAGTAATATAGTAGGAATATATTAGTATAGTAGTAGCATAGAAGTAGTATAGTAGTAATATTGTAGTTGTATATTAGTGTAGTAGTAGTGGTAGTATAGTAGTATTGTGGTTGTATAGTAGTATAGTGGCAGTATAGTAGTATAGCAGTAGTATATTAGTAGGAGTATAGCTGTAGTATATTAGTAGTAGTATTCCAGTAGTATTGTATTAGTATATTGGCAGTATAGTAGCAGTAGTATAGTAATAGTATAGTAGTAGTAGTCGTATAATAGAACAGTAAAATAATAGTAGTATAGTAGAAGTGGCATAGTAGTAATAGAGTAGTGGTATAGTAATATAGTAGTTTAGTAGCAGTATAGTAGTAGTAGAGTATTAGTAGTAGAGTAGCAGTTTATTAATGTTATGGTAATGGTATAAAAGTATAGTAGTAGCATTGTAGTAGTATTGTAGTTGTGTAGAAGTAGTATAGCAGTAGTACAGTAGCAGTATAATGGCAGTATAGTAGTACGAGTATAGTGCTATAGTAGTAGTACAGTAGTAGTAGTTTTGTAGTATAGTAATAGTAAAGTAGTAGTAGTATAGTAGTAATATCGTAGTAGTGTAGTAGTATGGTAGTATCATAGTAGTATAGTAGTGTAGTAGTATGGTAGTATCATAGTAGTATAGTAGTGTAGTAGTGTGGTGGCAGTAGAGTAATGGTTGTATAGTAGTAATTTTGTAGTAGGATAGTAGTAGTAGTATAGCAGTACCATAGTAGTGATGGTATAGTAGTAGTTGTATACTAGCAGTATAGTAATACTACAGCAGTAGTATAGTAGTGGTATAGTAGTAGTAGAGTAGTGGTATAGTAGTAGTATAGTGGCAGCATAGTAGTAGTATAGTAGTATATTAGTAGTATAGGATGGTAGTTGTAGTTTAGTAGTAATATAGTTGTAGTAAGTTAGTAAAATAGTATAGTAGTATAGTAGCAGTATAGCAGTAGTAGTATAGTAGTAATATTGTAGTTGTATAGTAGTAGTGTAGTAGTAGTGATAGTATAGTATTGTAGTAGTATAGTGGCAGTATAGTAGTTATAGTATAGTAGTAGTACAATAGTATAGTCATAGTATATGAATACAGTAGTATATTAGTAGTAGTGTAGTAGTAGTATACAGTAATATAGTAGTCGTGGTATAGTAGTAATAGAGTAGTAGTACATTAGTATAGTAGTATAATCGTATAGTAGTATAGCAGTGTAGTTGTATAGTGGCAGTACAGTACTGCTAGTATAGTAGTAGTACAGTAGTGTAGTTGTGGTATAGAAGTGGTAGTAGTAGAGTAGCAGTTTAGTAATATTACAGTAATAGTATACTAGTATGGTAGTATAGCAATATAGTAGTAGTACAGTGGCAGTATAGTAGTAGTATATTAGTCGTACAGTAGTAGCAGCATAGTAGTGGTATAGTAGTCGTAGTATAATATAGTGTGGTAGTTGTAGTATATTGGCAATATAGTAGTATATTAGTGTAGTAGTACAATAGCAGTACAGTAGTATAGTAGTAATATTGTAGTTGTATAGTAGTAGTGTAGTAGTAGTGATAGTATTGTAGTATAGTAGTAGTACAGTGGCAATATAGTAGTTATAGTATACTAGTTGTATATTAGTAATATAGTGGTAGTACATTAATATAGTAGTAGTATAGTAGTACAGTAGTAGTATATTAGTAGTAGTATAGCTGTTGTATAGTAGTAGTAGTATTGCAGTAGTATTGTGGTAGTATAATGGCAGTATAGGAGCAGTAGTATAGTAGTGGTAGTATAATAGTACAGTGATATAGTAGTTGTACAATAGTAGTGGTGTAGTAGTAATAGAGTAGTAATACATTAGTATAGTATTATTGTAGTATAGTAGCATAGTAGTGTAGTAGTACAGTGGCAGTATAGTAGTGGTAGCATAGTAGTAGTACAGTAGTTTAGTAGTAGTATAGTGGTAGTAGAGTAGCAGTTTAGTGATATTACAGTAAAGTATAGTAGTATTGTAGTAGTATAGTGGTGATAGTATAGTAGTAGTTGTATAGTAGCAGTATAGTAATACTATAGTAGTAGTGTAATAGTAGTATAGTAGTAGCAGTAGTATAGTAGTAATACAGGAATAGTATAGAAGTAGTATTGTAGTAGTAAACTAGTAGTATAGTAGTAGTAGTATAGTGGTATAGTAGTTGTAAAGTAGTGTAGTAGTATAATAGTAGTAATGGTAGTACAGTAGTATAGTAGTAGTGGTAGAGTAGTAGTTGTATAGTTGTATAATAGTAGTAGTAGTAGTAGTAGTATAGTGGTAGTGTAGTAGTACAGTAGTAGCAATGTAATAGTATAGTAGTAGTATTATAGTAAGAGTAAGAGTATAGTAGTAGCAGTAGTATAGTAGTCGTATAGTAATAGGAGAGTAATAGTATAGTGGCTGTATAGTAGTAGCATAATAATAGTATAGTAGTAGTATAGTAATAATATAGTTGTATAGCAGTCGTATAGTAGTCGTATAGTAATAGTATAGTCGTTGTATAATAATAGTATAGTTGTAAAGTAATCGTATAGTAGTCGTATAGTAATAGTATAGCTGTAGTATAGCAGTGGTATAGTAGTCGTATAGTAGTCGTATAATAATAGTATAGTAGTAGTATAGTGGTATAGCAGTGGTATAGTAGCAGTAAGATCGGAGTAGTTGAATCACCTTCTCATCTGTAGCCATCTTGTGATTGTCCAATAAAATATTAAGTGGCAAGAAAGCCTGCAATGGAGAGGGCAGATTGGTTGCCAGGGATGATAAAGAGACCTTCTATCAGAGGGCAGATTGGTTGGACTTCACGACAGTTTGCTTCTAGTTATCACATCAATTCTGGTTTTGTGTCTCCCTCGTCTATGAAAGAGCTAAATCGTACATTTAAACAAGATACAGAGGAGCAAAAGGGCTATAAGAAGAAAGTCTCAGCTACAGTTCCCCTCGAGTTCATCTAGAAGGGGTCCATTTTTTGAATTTAGGAATTATTAGGAATTTGGGAGCAAAGGTCAGTGCATCCAACCCACAGTGCACATAATGTCCTCCTCCTCCTCCCTCCCCTCCCCTTTTTCTTCCTCCCTCCCCTCCCCGCCCCTTCCTCCTCCCTCCCCTCCCCGCTCCTTCCTCCTCCCTCCCCTCCCCGCCCCTTCCTCCTTCTCCACTTCCTCCTCCTGCTCTCTTCACCTCTCCTTTCTCCTCCTCCTCTTTCCCTCCCCTCCCCTTCCTCCTCCTCCTACTCCCCTGCTTCCACTCCCCTTCCTCCTCCCCACCCCTTCCTCCGCCTCCTCCGCCTCCTCCCTCTCCTTTAATCAGCCAATATTTTACTAGTTAATTGTACCAGTACTGTGAGGATGGATCTGCGATATTGGAATACCAAGGGACAGTGTGTAAATGTTTCTCCAGAGTAAGAGTCGATCTGAGATATTGTAATAAGGGACAGTGTGTAAATGTAACAGTATATTGCAAGTGGAGCTGCATTAAAGGAATATTAACTGACTGTGTGAATGTATCAGCAAAATAAGAGTCGGTTTGAGATATTGGAATAATAACAACAAGAATCTGCATTTATATAGCGCCTTTAATGTAATAAAACATCCCACAGGAGTGATTATAAAACACAGATTAACACCGAGCCACAAAAGGAGATATTAGGACAGGTGACCAAAAGCTTGGTCAAAGAGGTAGGTTTTAAGGAGCGTCTTAAAGGAGGAGAGAGAGGCGGAGAGGTTTAGGGAGGGAATTCCAGAGCTTAGGGCCCAGGCAGCTGAAGGCACGGCCGCCAATGGTGGATTGAAGAGAGTGGGGGATGTACAGGAGGCAAGAATTGGGGGAGCGCAGAGATCTCGGAGGGTTGTAGGGCTGGAGGAGGTTGCAGACATAGGGAGGGGAGAGGGCCATGGAGGGATTTTAAAACAAGGATGAGAATTTTAAAATCGAGGCGTTCTCAGACTGGGAGCCAATGTAGGTCAGTGAGCACAGGGGGTGATGGGTGAACGGGACTTGGTGCGAGTTAGGATACGGGCAGCAGAGTTTTGGATGAGGTGAAGTTTATGGAGGGTGGAAGATGGGAGGCCGTCCAGGAGAGCATTGGAATAGTCCAGTCTGGAGGTAACAAAGGCACGGATGAGGGTTTCAGCAGAAGATGAGCTGAGGCAGGGGCGGAGACGGGCGATGTTATGGAGGTGGAAGTAGGCGGTCTTGGTGATGGAGCGGATATGAGGTCAGAAGCTCGTCTCAGGGTCAAATAGGACGTCAAGGTTGTGATCGGTCTGATACAGCCTCAGACAGTGGCCAGGGAGAGGGATGGAGTTGGTGGCGAGGGAACGGAGTTTGTGGTGAGGACCGAAGACAATGGCTTCGGTCTTCCCAATATTTAATTGATGGAAATTTCTGCTCATCCAATACTGGATGTCAGACAAGCAGTGTGAGAAATCAGAGAGAGTGGAGGGGTCGAGAGAGGTGGTGGTGAGGTCGAGCTGGGTGTCGTCAGTGTACATGTGGAACCTGACATTGTGTAAGGGACTGGGTATAAATGTATCAGCATAGAATGCGTCTGGGATATTCTATTACTGAAGGATTATGTCTAAATGCATCAGTACAGTGAGAGTGGGTCAGAGATATTTGAATAATAAGGGACTGTGTGTCAATGTATCATTACAGTGAGAGTGAGTCAGAGATATTCGAATAATAAGGGACTGTGTGTCAATGTATCATTACAGTGAGAGTGAGTCAGAGATATTCGAATAATAAGGGACTGTGTGTCAATGTATCATTACAGTGAGAGTGGGTCAGAAATATTCGAATAATAAGGGACTGTGTGTCAATGTATCATTACAGTGAGAGTGGGTCAGAAATATTCGAATAATAAGGGACTGTGTGTCAATGTTTCATTACAGTGAGAGTGAGTCAGAGGTATTCGAATAATAAGGGGCTGTGTGTCAATGTATCATTACAGTGAGAGTGAGTCAGAGATATTTGAATAATAAGGGACTGTGTATCAATGTATCATTACAGTGAGAGTGGGTCAGAGATATTCGAATAATAAGGGACTGTGTGTCAATGTATCATTACAGTGAGAGTGGGTCAGAGATATTCGAATAATAAGGGACTGTGTGTCAATGTATCATTACAGTGAGAGTGAGTCAGAGATATTTGAATAATAAGGGACTGTGTGTCAATGTATCATTACAGTGAGAGTGGGTCAGAGATATTCGAATAATAAGGGACTGTGTGTCAATGTATCATTACAGTGAGAGTGGGTCAGAGATATTTGAATAATAAGGGACTGTGTGTCAATGTATCATTACAAAGAGAGTGAGTCAGAGATATTTGAATAATAAGGGACTGTGTGTCAATGCATCATTACAGTGAGAGTGAGTCAGAGATATTTGAATAATAAGGGGCTGTGTGTCAATGTATCATTACAGTGAGAGTGAGTCAGAGATATTTGAATAATAAGGGGCTGTGTGTCAATGCAACATAACAGTGAGAGTGTGTCTGAGAATATGTAAAAATAAGGGAATGTGTGTAAATCTCCCAGGAGAGGGAGAGTGTGTCTGAAAAAAATGGGACAATAAGGGACTGTGTGTCAATGTATCATTACAGTGAGAGTGGGTGAGAGATATTTGAATAATAAGGGACTGTGTATCAATGTTTCATTGCAGTAAGAGTGAGTCAGAGATATTTGAATAATAAGGGACTGTGTATCAATGTTTTATTACAGTGAGAGTGAGTCAGAGGTATTTGAATAATAAGGGACTGTGTATCAATGTTTTATTACAGTGAGAGTGAGTCAGAGGTATTTGAATAATAAGGGACTGTGTATCAATGTTTCATTACAGTAAGAGCGAGTCAGAGATATTTGAATAATAAGGGACTGTGTGTCAATGTATCATTACAATGAGAGTGAGTCTGAGATATTTGAATAATAAGGGGTTGTGTGAAAATGTATCAGTACAGGTGAGAGTGGATCATTTATTTTAATAACATGGGATTGTATGCAAATACATTAGCACGGTAAGAGTGTGTTTGCGACAATGGAAAAATAAGGGACAGTGTGAAAATGCACCAACATATTAATAGTGGGCCAGAGAGATTTGAATATAAGGGACTGTGTATCAATGTATCATTACAGTGAGAGTGAGTCAGAGATATTTGAATAATAAGGGACTGTGTGTCAATGTATCATTACAGTGAGAGTGAGTGAGAGATATTTGAATAATAAGGGACTGTGTGTCAATGTATCATTACAGTGAGAGTGAGTCAGAGGTATTTGAATAATAAGGGACTGTGTGTCAATGTATCATTACAGTGAGAGTGAGTCAGAGGTATTTGAATAATAAGGGACCGTGTGTAAATGTTTCTGCACAGTGAGAGTGGGACTGTGCTACTTGCATAATAAGGGACAGTGAGTAATAGCATCAGCACATTAAGAATGTGTCAGAGATTTTTGATTAATAAGGGACTGTATGTCAATGTATCATTACAGTGAGAGTGGGTCAGAGCAATTCGAATAATAAGGGACTGTGTGTCAATGCATCAGCAAAGTAAGAGTGTGTCTGAGAATATGTAAAAATAAGGGAATGTGTGTAAATCTCCCAGGAGAGGGAGAGTGTGTCTGAAAAAAATGGAACAATAAGGGACTGTGTGTCAATGTATCATTACAGTGAGAGTGAGTCAGAGATATTTGAATAATAAGGGACTGTGTGTCAATGTATCATTACAGTGAGAGTGAGTCAGAGATATTTGAATAATAAGGGACTGTGTGTCAATGTATCATTACAGTGAGAGTGAGTCAGAGATATTTGAATAATAAGGGACTGTGTGTCAATGTATCAGTACAGTGAGAGTGAGTCAGCGATAGTGGAACAATAAGGGACTGTGTGTCAATGTATTAGTACAGTGAGAGTGGGTCAGAGGTATTTGAATAATAAGGGACTGTGTGTCAATTTTTCATTACAGTGAGAGTGAGTCAGAGATATTTGAATAATAAGGGGCTGTGTATCAATGTATCATTACAGTGAGAGTGAGTCTGAGATATTTGAATAATAAGGGACTGTGTGTCAATGTTTCATGACAGTGAGAGTGAGTCAGAGATATTTGAATAATAAGGGACTGTGTGTCAATGTATCAATACAGTGAGAGTGGGAAAGAGATAGTTGAATAATAAGGGACTGTGTGTCAATGTATCATTACAGTGAGAGTGAGTCAGAGATATTTGAATAATAAGGGACTGTGTGTCAATGTATCATTACAGTGAGAGTGGGTCAGAGATAGTTGAATAATAAGGGGCTGTGTGTCAATGTATCATTACAGTGAGAGTGGGTCAGAGATATTTGAATAATAAGGGACTGTGTGTCAATGTATCATTACAGTGAGAGTGAGTCAGAGATATTTGAATAATAAGGGACTGTGTGTCAATGTATCATTACAGTGAGAGTGGGTCAGAGATAGTTGAATAATAAGGGACTGTGTGTCAATGTATCATTACAGTGAGAGTGGGTCAGAGATAGTTGAATAATAAGGGATCGATGTGGATCCATGTCGGGGAGGAACTCAGAGAGGAGAAGGACCAGCAAGCCTCGCTCTTTGCCTCCGAGGCCTCCAAGATCATCTTCCGGTCCAGAGTCCGCTCCGTGGAGCAGGACGAGACTTGCTCGCGTTTCTTCTTCCAAAAAGTGCACAGAGAGAGCTCTGTGATCAGCAGCCTGAAGGAAGAGGACGGCTCGGTCACGTCCTCGCTGCCCGACATACTGAGGATCTGCAAATCCTTTTATGCCGGACTGTACGACGCGAAGCCCACAGACAGCGCGGCCTCCCAGTCCTTCTTGTCGTCTATCACGGAGGTTCTAGACGACAGCAAGCGGGAGAGTCTGGATCACCCGCTAACTCTGGACGAACTGACAAAGGCCGTCCGATCCTTCGAGAAGAGTAAGACTCCCGGAAGCGACGGCTTACCGATGGAGTTGTACTCGGCTCTGTGGGACTGGATAGGCCCAGACCTGCTGGAAGTGTACGGGGGTATGCTCCTGGCAGTCAGCATGTCAGACTCCATGAGGAAAGGCATCATTACCCTCATCTACAAGCGGAAGGGGAGAGGGAAGAAATCAAAAATTGGCGACCCATCTCACTACTTAACGTGGACTACAAAATTCTGTCCAAGGTCATCGCCAATCGGGTCAAGTCAGCCCTGGAGGTGGTGATCCACCCCGATCAGACCTGCGCCGTACCCGGCAGGAAGATCTCTGATAGCCTGGCGCTACTCAGGGATACGATTGCCTACGTACAGGACAGGGGGGTGAACACCTGCCTGATCAGCCTGGACCAGGAGAAGGCCTTTGACAGAATATCCCACACGTCCATGATGGACGTGCTCTCCAAAATGGGGTTTGGGGAGGGAATCCGCAATTGGATCCAACTGCTCTACACAAACATCAGTAGCGCCATTTCAATCAACGGGTGGGAATCAGAAAGCTTTCCGATCAAATCTGGAGTCAGGCAGGGCTGTCCTCTCTCCTCCGTCTTGTTCGTGTGTTGCATCGAACCCTTTGCCGAGTCCATCAGGAGGGATGCGGGCATAGGAGGGGTGACGATCCCAGGCAGCGGAGGCACTCAGGTCAAGGCCTCCCTGTACATGGACGACATCACCATCTTTTGCTCGGATCAGCTGTCGGTCCGCAGATTGATGAGCATCTGCGACCAGTTCGAACTGGCCTCGGGGGCCAGGGTAAATCGCACCAAGAGCGAGGCCATGTTCTTTGGGAACTGGACCGACTGATCCTTTGTCCCCTTCACCGTCAGGTCGGATTACCTGAAGGTGCTGGGGATCTAGTTCGGGGGGGCCGGGGCGTGCACCAAAAACTGGGAGGAGCGTATCTCCAAGGTTAAGCAGAAACTGGGACTGTGGGATCGATGATCCCTCTCGATCGTGGGCAAGAACCTGGTCATCAGGTGCGAGGTGCTCTCGGTGTTGCTGTACGTGGCGCAGGTCTGGCCCATACCTCGCTCCTGCGCCGCGACAGTCACCCGAGCCATCTTCCACTTTGTCTGGAGATCAACAATGGACCGTGTCCGCAGGGAGACGATGTACAAATCTCTGTAATGAATCTGTAATGTACCTGTAATGAATCTGTAATCAATAATCTGTATTGAGTGCAATGCAATGAGACACCACAGAGTGTCATGAACTGTAATAATGTACAATGTGTTCATTGAACTGTACTTGATGTAACCTGAAAATTGTATAATCTGTATTGTGTATGTTTGGAATGTGATATCACAAAAGTATTGTATGTATTGTGGCAAATTTTATGAATAAAGTATATTTTTTGAAACAAATAATAAGGGACTGTGTGTCAATGTATCATTACAGTGAGAGTGGGTCAGAGATAGTGGAACAATAAGGGACTGTGTGTCAATGTATCATTACAGTGAGAGTGAGTCAGAGATAGTTGAATAATAAGGGACTGTGTGTCAATGTATCATTACAGTAAGAGTGAGTCAGAGATATTTGAATAATAAGGGACTATGCGTCAATGTATCATTACAGTGAGAGTGAGTCAGAGATATTTGAATAATAAGGGACTGTGCGTCAATGTATCATTGCAGTGAGAGTGGGTCAGAGATATTTGAATAATAAGGGACTGTGTGTCAATGTATCATTACAGTGAGAGTGAGTCAGAGATATTTGAATAATAAGGGACTGTGCGTCAATGTATCATTACAGTGAGAGTGGGTCAGAGATATTTGAATAATGAGGGACTGTGTGTCAATGTATCATTACAGTGAGAGTGGGTCAGAGATATTTGAATAATAAGGGACTGTGGTTAAATGTATCATTACAGTGAGAGTGGGCCAGAGAGATTTGAATAATAAGGGACTGTGCGTCAATGTATCATTGCAGTGAGAGTGGGTCAGAGATATTTGAATAATAAGGGACTGTGTGTCAATGTATCATTACAGTGAGAGTGGGTCAGAGATAGTGGAACAATAAGGGACTGTGTGTCAATGTATCATTACAGTGAGAGTGAGTCAGAGATAGTTGAATAATAAGGGCTGTGATTCAATGTACCATTACAGTGAGAGTGGTTCAGAGATATTTGAATAATAAGGGACTGTGTGTCAATGTATCATTACAGTGAGAGTGGGTCAGAGATAGTGGAACAATAAGGGACTGTGTGTCAATGTGTCATTACAGTGAGAGTGAGTCAGAGATGGTTGAATAATAAGGGACTGTGCGTCAATGTATCATTACAGTGAGAGTGAGTCAGAGATATTTGAATAATAAGGGACGATGCGTCAATGTATCATTACAGTGAGAGTGAGTCAGAGATATTTGAATAATAAGGGACTGTGTGTCAATGTATCATTACAGTGAGAGTGAGTCAGAGATTTTTGAATAATAAGGGACTGTGCGTCAATGTATCATTACAGTGAGAGTGGTTCAGAGATATTTGAATAATAAGGGACTGTGTATCAATGTATCATTACAGTGAGAGTGGGTCAGAGATAGTGGAACAGTAAGGGACTGTGTGTCAATGTATCATTACAGTGAGAGTGAGTCAGAGATATTTGAATAATAAGGGACTATGCGTCAATGTATCATTACCGTGAGAGTGAGTCAGAGATATTTGAATAATAAGGGATTGTGTGTCAATGTATCATTACAGTCAGAGTGGGTCAGAGATATTTGAATAATAAGGGACTGTGCATCAATGTATCATTGCAGTGAGAGTGGGTCAGAGATATTTGAATAATAAGGGACTGTGCGTCAATGTATCATTACAGTGAGAGTGGGTCAGAGATATTTGAATAATAAGGGACTGTGTGTCAATATATCATTACAGTTTGAAAGGGTCAGAGATATTTGAATATAAAGGGACTGTGGTTAAATGTATCATTACAGTGGGAGTGGGCCAGACAGATTTGAATAATAAGGGACTGTGTGTCAATGTATCATTGCAGTGAGAGTGGGTCAGAGATATTTGAATAATAAGGGACTGTGTGTCAATGTATCAGTACAGTGAGAGTGGGTCAGAGATATTTGAATAATAAGGGACTGTGCGTCAATGTATCATTACAGTGAGAGTGGTTCAGAGATATTTGAATAATAAGGGACTGTGTGTCAATGTATCATTACAGTGAGAGTGGGTCAGAGATATTTGAATAATAAGGGACTGTGCGTCAATGTATCATTACAGTGAGAGTGGGTCAGAGATAGTGGAACAATAAGGGACTGTGTGTCAATGTATCATTACAGTGAGAGTGAGTCAGAGATAGTTGAATTATAAGGGACTGTGCGTCAATGTATCATTACAGTGAGAGTGAGTCAGAGATATTTGAATAATAAGGGACTGTGTGTCAATGTATCATTACAGTGAGAGTGAGTCAGAGATATTTGAATAATAAGGGACTGTGCGTCAATGTATCATTACAGTGAGAGTGAGTCAGAGATATTTGAATAATAAGGGACTGTGTGTCAATGTATCAGTACAGTCAGAGTGGGTCAGAGATATTTGAATAATAAGGGACTGTGCATCAATGTATCATTGCAGTGAGAGTGGGTCAGAGATATTTGAATAATAAGGGACTGTGCGTCAATGTATCATTACAGTGAGAGTGGGTCAGAGATATTTGAATAATAAGGGACTGTGTGTCAATATATCATTACAGTTTGAGAGGGTCAGAGATATTTGAATAATAAGGGACTGTGTGTCAATGTATCATTACAGTGAGAGTGGGTCAGAGATATTTGAATAATAAGGGACTGTGCGTCAATGTATCATTACAGTGAGAGTGGGTCAGAGATAGTGGAACAATAAGGGACTGTGTGTCAATGTATCATTACAGTGAGAGTGAGTCAGAGATAGTTGAATAATAAGGGACTGTGTGTCAATGTATCATTACAGTGAGAGTGAGTCAGAGATAGTTGAATTATAAGGGACTGTGCGTCAATGTATCATTACAGTGAGAGTGAGTCAGAGATATTTGAATAATAAGGGACTGTGTGTCAATGTATCATTACAGTGAGAGTGAGTCAGAGATATTTGAATAATAAGGGACTGTGCGTCAATGTATCATTACAGTGAGAGTGAGTCAGAGATATTTGAATAATAAGGGACTGTGTGTCAATGTATCAGTACAGTCAGAGTGGGTCAGAGATATTTGAATAATAAGGGACTGTGCATCAATGTATCATTGCAGTGAGAGTGGGTCAGAGATATTTGAATAATAAGGGACTGTGCGTCAATGTATCATTACAGTGAGAGTGGGTCAGAGATATTTGAATAATAAGGGACTGTGTGTCAATATATCATTACAGTTTGAGAGGGTCAGAGATATTTGAATAATAAGGGACTGTGGTTAAAAGTATCATTACAGTGGGAGTGGGCCAGACAGATTTGAATAATAAGGGACTGTGTGTCAATGTATCATTGCAGTGAGAGTGGGTCAGAGATATTTGAATAATAAGGGACTGTGCGTCAATGTATCATTACAGTGAGAGTGGTTCAGAGATATGTGAATAATAAGGGACTGTGTGTCAATGTATCATTACAGTGAGAGTGGGTCAGAGATATTTGAATAATAAGGGACTGTGCGTCAATGTATCATTACAGTGAGAGTGGGTCAGAGATAGTGGAACAATAAGGGACTGTGCGTCAATGTATCAGTACAGTGAGAGTGGGTCAGAGATATTTGAATAATAAGGGACTGTGTGTCAATGTATCATTACAGTGAGAGTGGGTCAGAGATATTTGAATAATAAGGGACTGTGCGTCAATGTATCATTACAGTGAGAGTGGTTCAGAGATATGTGAATAATAAGGGACTGTGTGTCAATGTATCATTACAGTGAGAGTGGGTCAGAGATATTTGAATAATAAGGGACTGTGCGTCAATGTATCATTACAGTGAGAGTGGGTCAGAGATAGTGGAACAATAAGGGACTGTGTGTCAATGTATCATTACAGTGAGAGTGAGTCAGAGATAGTTGAATAATAAGGGACTGTGTGTCAATGTATCATTACAGTGAGAGTGAGTCAGAGATAGTTGAATTATAAGGGACTGTGCGTCAATGTATCATTACAGTGAGAGTGAGTCAGAGATATTTGAATAATAAGGGACTGTGTTTCAATGTATCATTACAGTGAGAGTGAGTCAGAGATATTTGAATAATAAGGGACTGTGCGTCAATGTATCATTACAGTGAGAGTGGTTCAGAGATATTTGAATAATAAGGGACTGTGTGTCAATGTATCATTACAGTGAGAGTGGGTCAGAGATAGTGGAACAATAAGGGACTGTGTGTCAATGTATCATTACAGTGAGAGTGAGTCAGAGATAGTTGAATAATAAGGGTCTGTGTGTCAATGTATCATTACCGTGAGAGTGAGTCAGAGATGGTTGAATAATAAGGGACTGTGCGTCAATGTATCATTACAGTGAGAGTGAGTCAGAGATATTTGAATAATAAGGGACTATGCGTCAATGTATCATTACAGTGAGAGTGAGTCAGAGATATTTGAATAATAAGGGAATGTGTGTCAATGTATCATTACAGTGAGAGTGAGTCAGAGATATTTGAATAATAAGGGACTATGCGTCAATGTATCATTACAGTGAGAGTGGGTTAGAGATATTTGAATAATAAGTGACTGTGTGTCAATGTATCATTACAGTGAGAGTGAGTCAGAGATTTTTGAATAATAAGGGACTGTGCGTCAATGTATCATTACAGTGAGAGTGGTTCAGAGATATTTGAATAATAAGGGACTGTGTGTCAATGTATCATTACAGTGAGAGTGGGTCAGAGATAGTGGAACAATAAGGGACTGTGTGTCAATGTATCATTACAGTGAGAGTGAGTCAGAGATATTTGAATAATAAGGGACTATGCGTCAATGTATCATTACAGTGAGAGTGAGTCAGAGATATTTGAATAATAAGGGACTGTGTGTCAATGTATCATTACAGTGAGAGTGGGTCAGAGATAGTTGAATAATAAGGGATCGATGTGGATCCATGTCGGGGAGGAACTCAGAGAGGAGAAGGACCAGCAAGCCTCGCTCTTTGCCTCCGAGGCCTCCAAGATCATCTTCCGGTCCAGAGTCCGCTCCGTGGAGCAGGACGAGACTTGCTCGCGCTTCTTCTTCCAAAAAGTGCACAGAGAGAGCTCTGTGATCAGCAGCCTGAAGGAAGAGGACGGCTCGGTCACGTCCTCGCTGCCCGACATACTGAGGATCTGCAAATCCTTTTATGCCGGACTGTACGACGCGAAGCCCACAGACAGCGCGGCCTCCCAGTCCTTCTTGTCGTCCATCACGGAGGTTCTAGACGACAGCAAGCGGGAGAGTCTGGATCACCCGCTAACTCTGGACGAACTGACAAAGGCCGTCCGATCCTTCGAGAAGAGCAAGACTCCCGGAAGCGACGGTTGACTGGTGGAGTTGTACTCGGCTCTGTGGGACTGGATAGGCCCAGACCTGCTGGAAGTGTACGGGGGTATGCTCCTGGCAGGCAGCATGTCAGACTCCATGAGGAAAGGCATCATTACCCTCATCTACAAGCGGAAGGGGAGAGGGAAGAAATCAAAAATTGGCGACCCATCTCACTACTTAACGTGGACTACAAAATTCTGTCCAAGGTCATCGCCAATCGGGTCAAGTCAGCCCTGGAGGTGGTGATCCACCCCGATCAGACCTGCGCCGTACCCGGCAGGAAGATCTCTGATGGCCTGGCGCTACTCAGGGATACGATCGCCTACGTACAGGACAGGGGGGTGAACACCTGCCTGATCAGCCTGGACCAGGAGAAGGCCTTTGACAGAATATCCCACACGTCCATGATGGACGTGCTCTCCAAAATGGGGTTTGGGGAGGGAATCCGCAATTGGATCCAACTGCTCTACACAAACATCAGTAGCGCCATTTCAATCAACGGGTGGGAATCAGAAAGCTTTCCGATCAAATCTGGAGTCAGGCAGGGCTGTCCTCTCTCCTCCGTCTTGTTCGTGTGTTGCATCGAACCCTTTGCCGAGTCCATCAGGAGGGATGCGGGCATAGGAGGGGTGACGATCCCAGGCAGCGGAGGCACTCAGGTCAAGGCCTCCCTGTACATGGACGACATCACCATCTTTTGCTCGGATCAGCTGTCGGTCCGCAGATTGATGAGCATCTGCGACCAGTTCGAACTGGCCTCGGGGGCCAGGGTAAATCGCACCAAGAGCGAGGCCATGTTCTTTGGGAACTGGACCGACCGATCCTTTGTCCCCTTCACCGTCAGGTCGGATTACCTGAAGGTGCTGGGGATCTGGTTCGGGGGGGCCGGGGCGTGCACCAAAAACTGGGAGGAGCGTATCTCCAAGGTCAAGCAGACACTGGGACTGTGGGATCGATGATCCCTCTCGATCGTGGGCAAGAACCTGGTCATCAGGTGCGAGGTGCTCTCGGTGTTGCTGTACGTGGCGCAGGTCTGGCCCATACCTCGCTCCTGCGCCGCGACAGTCACCCGAGCCATCTTCCACTTTGTCTGGAGATCAAAAATGGACCGTGTCCGCAGGGAGACGATGTACAAATCTCTGTAATGAATCTGTAATGTACCTGTAATGAATCTGTAATCAATAATCTGTATTGAGTGCAATGCAATGAGACACCACAGAGTGTCATGAACTGTAATAATGTACAATGTATTCATTGAACTGTACTTGATGTAACCTGAAAATTGTATAATCTGTATTGTGTATGTTTGGAATGTGATATCACAAAAGTATTGTATGTATTGTGGCAAATTTTATGAATAAAGTATATTTTTTGAAACAAATAATAAGGGACTGTGTGTCAATGTATCATTACAGTGAGAGTGAGTCAGAGATATTTGAATAATAAGGGACTGTGTGTCAATGTATCATTACAGTGAGAGTGTGTCAGAGATATTTGAATTATAAGGGACTGTGTGTCAATATGGGACAGTGCTATCAAGTGGCACTTACTCACGAACAACCTGCTCACCGATGCTCAGTTTGGGTTCCGCCAGGACCACTCTGCTCCAGACCTCATTACAGCCTTGGTCCAAACATGGACAAAAGAGCTGAATTCCAGAGGTGAAGTGAGAGTGACTGCCCTTGACATCAAGGCAGCATTTGACCGAGTGTGGCACCAGGGAGCCCCAGTGAAATTGAAGTCAATGGGAATCAGGGGGAAAACTCTCCAGTGGCTGGAGTCATACCTAGCACAAAGGAAGATGGTAGTGGTTGTTGGAGGCCAATCATCTCAGCCCCAGGACTTTGCTGCAGGAGTTCCTCAGGGCAGTGTACCAGGCCCAACCATCTTCAGCTGCTTCATCAATGACCTTCTCTCCATCAGAAGGTCAGAAATGGGGATGTTCGCTGATGACTGCACAATGTTCAGTTCCATTCGCAACCCCTCAGATAATGAAGCAGTCCGTGCCCGCATGCAGCAAGACCTGGACAACATCCAGGCTTGGGCTCATAAGTGGCAAGTAACATTCGCGCCAGACAAGTGCCAGGCAATGACCATCTCCAACAAGAGAGAGTCTAATCACCTCCCCTTCACATTCAATGGCATTACCATTACCGAATCCCCCACCATCAACATCCTGGGGGTCACCATTGACCAGAAACTTAACTGGACCAGCCATATAAATACTGTGGCTCCGAGAGCAGGTCAGAGGCTGGGTATTCTGCAACGAGTGACTCACCTCCTGACTCCCCAAAACCTTTCCTCTATCTACAAGGCACAAGTCAGGAGTGTGATGGAATACTCTCCACTTGCCTGGACGAGTGCAGCTCCAACAACACTCAAGAAGCTCGACACCATCCAGGACAAAGCAGCCCGCTTGATTGGCACCCCATCCACCACCCTAAACATTCACTCCCTTCACCACCGGCGCACTGTGGCTGCAGTGTGCACCATCCACAGGATGCACTGCAGCAACTCGCCAATGCTTCTTCGACAGCACCTCCCAAACCCGCGACCTCTACCACCTAGAAGGACAAGGGCAGCAGGCACATGGGAACAACACCACCTGCACGTTCCCCTCCAAGTCACACACCATCCCGACTTGGAAATATATCGGCCGTTCCTTCATCGTCGCTGGGTCAAAATCCTGGAACTCCCTTCCTAACAGCACTGTGGGAGAACCTTCACCACACGGACTGCAGCGGTTCAAGAAGGCGGCTCACCACCACCTTCTCAAGGGCAATTAGGGATGGGCAATAAATGCTGGCCTTGCCAGCGACGCCCACATCCCATGAACGAATAAAAAAAAGGGAGGGAGGGAGTGAGGGGACTTTTTTTGGAAGGAATGCCGAGGTTGTAATGACTGAAAGATTGGCCTCTGATGTTACAGCAGGGCGGGCAGTCGTCTATAATTGGAGATAGGTAATACTTTCGATACTTTGATGCGATTCACTTCATAGACCATGGAGCTCAATCTTCTCTCATCTTTCCTCAGGGCTCATCCCCTTTGCACTTGTTATTCCTATCTGAAGCTGATCTATCTGTTTGGTGCTGTGGTGACTCCACTGGGATCGAACATTTGAAAGTCTCAGTGTTCTGGCTGTAGATCCCAGCATTCTGGATATTGAAAGTGACGACTTTGCTAATTCTCCCAGATTCCTCTCGAAATGTGTTTCATTCATTGCATTAAGCCTTTGACTGCTGGCACCATCGACAGTAATTGTTGTAGAAAGCACCGCTGACAACTTAAAAGTTCAGTGTCATTGTCACTTTTAATATCGCTGTTAAATCAGTCCGAGGGGACTCAGCGCAGGGACTGAGCACAGGAGATGGTTTCACTCGATAACTGCCTCCCTGCTGAGTCCACGCTCTCAGAGAGCTCCAGGTCCCTCTGCGAGGTGTGATGGGTGTGAGTCAGGGAGACGGAGGGGCTCTGTCCATCATCGTTAATGTCATCTTTGCTCTTGGGTCACTTCCTGCTCCACCAACTAGAACATCAGAACATGCTGTATGTTCAATATATTAATATCAATGAGCCAGCAGACTGTGACGGTGACCTGGTGCGACGGTGAACGGGGTGTGACGGTGACCTGGTGCGACGGTGACGGGGTGTGACGGTGACCTGGTGCGACGGTGACGGGGTGTGACGGTGACCTGGTGCGACGGTGACGGGGTGTGACGGTGACCTGGTGCGACGGTGACGGGGTGTGACGGTGACGGGGTGCGACGGTGACCTGGTGCGACGGTGACGGGGTGTGACGGTGATGGGGTGTGACGGTGACCTGGTGCGACGGTGACCTGGTGCGACGGTGACGGGGTGTGATGGTGACCTGGTGCGACGGTGACCTGGTGCGACGGTGACGGGGTGTGACGGTGACCTGGTGCGACGGTGACGGGGTGTGACGGTGACGGGGTGCGACGGTGACGGGGTGTGACGGTGACGGGGTGCGACGGTGACCTGGTGCGACGGTGACCTGGTGCGACGGTGACGGGGTGTGACGGTGACCTGGTGCGACGGTGACGGGGTGTGACGGTGACCTGGTGCGACGATGACGGGGTGTGACGGTGACGGGGTGTGACGGTGACCTGGTGCGACGGTGACGGGGTGTGACGGTGACCTGGTGCGACGGTGACGGGGTGAGACGGTGACCTGGTGCGACGGTGACGGGGTGTGACGGTGACCTGGTGCGACAGTGACGTGGTGTGACGCTGACGGGGTGTTACGGTGACGGGGTGTGATGGTGACGGGGTGTGACGGTGACGGGGTGCGACGGTGACCTGGTGCGACGGTGACCTGGTGCGACGGTGACCTGGTGCGACAGTGACGTGGTGTGACGCTGACGGGGTGTTACGGTGACGGGGTGTGATGGTGACGGGGTGCGACGGTGACCTGGTGCGACGGTGACCTGGTGCGACGGTGACGGGGTGTGACGGTGACCTGGTGCGACGGTGACCTGGTGCGACGGTGACCTGGTGCGACGGTGACGGGGTGTGACGGTGACCTGGTGCGACGGTGACCTGGTGCGACGGTGACGGGGTGTGACGGTGACCTGGTGCGACGGTGCCCGGGTGCGACGGTGACCTGGTGCGATGGTGACGGGGTGTGACGGTGACCTGGTGCGACGGTGCCCGGGTGCGACGGTGACCTGGTGCGATGGTGACGGGGTGTGACGGTGACGGGGTGAGACGGTGACCTGGTGCGACGGTGACCTGGGGCGACGGTGACCTGGTGCGACGGTGACCTGGTGCGACGGTGACCTGGTGCGACGGTGACCTGGTGCGACGGTGACGGGGTGTGACGGTGACGGGGTGTGACGGTGACGGGGTGAGACGGTGACCTGGTGCGACGGTGACGGGGTGTGACGGTGACGGGGTGAGACGGTGCCCGGGTGTGACGGTGACCTGGTGTGACGGTGACCTGGTGCGACGATGACCTGGTGCGACGGTGACCTGGTGCGACGGTGACGGGGTGTGACGGTGAACTGGTGCGACGGTGACGGGGTGTGACGGTGACGGGGTGTGACGGTGACGGGGTGCGACGGTGACGGGGTGTGACGGTGACGGGGTGCGACGGTGACGGGGTGTGACGGTGACCTGGTGCGACGGTGACCTGGTGCGACGGTGACGGGGTGTGACGGTGACGGGGTGTGACAGTGACCTGGTGCGACGGTGACCTGGTGCGACGGTGACCTGGTGTGACGGTGACGGGGTGCGACGGTGACGGGGTGTGACGGTGAACTGGTGCGACGGTGACCTGGTGTGACGGTGACGGGGTGCGACGGTGACGGGGTGTGACGGTGACCTGGTGCGACGGTGACCTGGTGCGACGGTGACCTGGTGTGACGGTGACGGGGTGCGACGGTGACGGGGTGTGACGGTGACGGGGTGCGACGGTGACGGGGTGTGACGGTGACGGGGTGCGACGGTGACGGGGTGTGACGGTGACCTGGTGCGACGGTGACCTGGTGCGACGGTGACGGGGTGTGACGGTGACGGGGTGTGACGGTGACGGGGTGTGACGGTGACGGGGTGTGACGGTGCCCGGGTGCGACGGTGACCTGGTGCGACGGTGACCTAGTGCGACGGTGACGGGGTGTGACGGTGACGGGGTGCGACGGTGACGGGGTGTGACGGTGACGGGGTGCGACGGAGAAGGGGTGTGACGGTGACGGGGTGAGACGGAGAAGGGGTGTGACGGTGACGGGGTGAGACGGAGAAGGGGTGTGACGGTGACCTGGTGAGACGGTGACGGGGTGTGACGGTGACCTGGTGAGACGGTGACGGGGTGTGA
The DNA here is from genome assembly GCF_035084215.1 of Heptranchias perlo. Taxonomy (NCBI): domain Eukaryota; kingdom Metazoa; phylum Chordata; class Chondrichthyes; order Hexanchiformes; family Hexanchidae; genus Heptranchias; species Heptranchias perlo. The sequence continues at coordinate 180,543 of NW_027139300.1, read as the reverse complement.
CGGTGACCTGGTGAGACGGTGACGGGGTGTGACGGTGACCTGGTGCGACGGTGATCTGGGGCGACGGTGACCTGGTGCGACGGTGACGGGGTGTGACGCTGACGGGGTGTGACGGTGACGGGGTGAGACGGTGACCTGGAGCGACGCTGCCCGGGTGTGACGGTGACGGGGTGAGACGGTGCCCGGGTGTGACGGTGACCTGGTGTGACGGTGACCTGGTGCGACGATGACCTGGTGCGACGGTGACCTGGTGCGACGGTGACGGGGTGTGACGGTGAACTGGTGCGACGGTGACGGGGTGTGACGGTGACGGGGTGCGACGGTGACCTGGTGCGACGGTGACGGGGTGTGACGGTGAACTGGTGCGACGGTGACGGGGTGCGACGGAGAAGGAGTGTGACGGTGACCTGGTGAGACGGAGAAGGGGTGTGACGGTGACCTGGTGAGACGGTGACGGGGTGTGACGGTGCCCGGGTGCGACGGTGACGGGGTGTGACGGTGACGGGGTGTGACGGTGACCTGGTGAGACGGAGAAGGGGTGTGACGGTGACCTGGTGAGACGGTGACGGGGTGTGACGGTGCCCGGGTGCGACGGTGACGGGGTGTGACGGTGACCTGGTGCGACGGAGAAGGGGTGTGACGGTGACGGGGTGTGACGGTGACGGGGTGTGACGGTGACCTGATGCGACGGTGCCCGGGTGCGACGGTGACCTGGTGCGACGGTGACGGGGTGTGACGGTGAACTGGTGCGACGGTGACGGGGTGTTACGGTGACGGGGTGTGACGGTGACGGGGTGTGACGGTGCCCGGGTGTGACGGTGACCTGGTGCGACGGTGACCTGGTGCGACGGTGACCTGGTGCGACGATGACCTGGTGCGACGGTGACCTGCTGCGACGGTGACGGGGTGTGACGGTGACGGGGTGTGACGGTGACGGGGTGTGACGGTGACCTGGTGTGACGGTGACCTGCTGCGACGGTGACGGGGTGTGACGGTGACGGGGTGTGACGGTGACGGGGTGTGACGGTGACCTGGTGTGACTGTGACCTGGTGCGACGGTGACCTGGTGCGACGATGACCTGGTGCGACGGTGACCTGCTGCGACGGTGACGGGGTGTGACGGTGACGGGGTGTGACGGTGACGGGGTGTGACGGTGACCTGGTGTGACGGTGACCTGCTGCGACGGTGACGGGGTGTGACGGTGACGGGGTGTGACGGTGACCTGGTGTGACGGTGACGGGGTGTGACGGTGACGGGGTGTGACGGTGACGGGGTGTGACGGTGACCTGCTGCGACGGTGACGGGGTGTGACGGTGACGGGGTGTGACGGTGACCTGCTGCGACGGTGACGGGGTGTGACGGTGACGGGGTGAGACGGTGACCTGCTGTGACGGTGACGGGGTGCGACGGTGACGGGGTGTGACGGTGACCTGCTGCGACGGTGACGGGGTGCGACGGTGACGGGGTGTGACGGTGACCTGCTGCGACGATGACGGGGTGTGACGGTGACGGGGTGAGACGGTGACCTGCTGTGACGGTGACGGGGTGCGACGGTGACGGGGTGTGACGGTGACCTGCTGCGACGGTGACGGGGTGCGACGGTGACGGGGTGTGACGGTGACCTGCTGCGACGATGACGTGGTGTGACGGTGACGGGGTGTGACGGTGACGGGGTGTGACGGTGACGGGGTGTGATGGTGACTGGGTGCGACGGTGACTGGGTGAGATGGTGACCTGGTGCGACGGTGACTGTGTGCGACGGTGACGGGGTGCGACGGTGACTGGGTGCGACGGTGACTGGGTGAGATGGTGACCTGGTGCGACGGTGACTGGGTGCGACGGTGACGGGGTGAGATGGTGACTGGGTGCGACGGTGACTGGGTGCGACGGTGACTGGGTGCGACGGTGACGGGGTGCGACGGTGACTGGGTGCGACGGTGACTGGGTGCGACGGTGACTGGGTGAGACGGTGACTGGGTGCGACGGTGACGGGGTGCGACGGTGACTGGGTGCGACGGTGACTGGGTGAGATGGTGACCTGGTGCGACGGTGACTGTGTGCGACGGTGACGGGGTGAGATGGTGACTGGGTGCGACGGTGACTGGGTGAGATGGTGACCTGGTGCGACGGTGACGGGGTGAGACGGTGACTGCGTGCGACGGTGACGGGGTGAGATGGTGACTGGGTGCGACGGTGACTGGGTGCGACGGTGACTGGGTGCGACGGTGACTGGGTGCGACGGTGACTGGGTGAGATGGTGACCTGGTGCGACGGTGACTGGGTGCGACGGTGACTGGGTGCGACGGTGACTGGGTGCGACGGTGACTGGGTGCGACGGTGACGGGGTGCGACGGTGACTGGGTGCGACGGTGACGGGGTGCGACGGTGACTGGGTGCGACGGTGACTGGGTGCGACGGTGACTGGGTGAGACGGTGACTGGGTGCGACGGTGACGGGGTGCGACGGTGACTGGGTGCGACGGTGACGGGGTGAGATGGTGACCTGGTGCGACGGTGACTGGGTGCGACGGTGACCTGGTGCGACGGTGACTGGGTGCGACGGTGACTGGGTGCGACGGTGACTGGGTGCGACGGTGACTGGGTGCAACGGTGACCTGGTGCGACGGTGACTGGGTGCGACGGTGACTGGGTGCGACGGTGACTGGGTGCGACGGTGACTGGGTGCGACGGTGACTGGGTGCGACGGTGACGGGGTGAGATGGTGACCTGGTGCGACGGTGACGGGGTGAGACGGTGACGGGGTGAGACAGTGACCTGGTGCGACGGTGACTGTATATGATGGTGACTGGGTGTGACGGTGACCGGATGTTACGGTGACCGGGTGTGACAGTGACCGGATGTGACGGTGACCGGGTGCGACGGTGACTGGATATGACGGTGACCGGTTGTGATGGTGACTGGATGTGACGGTGACCGGATGTGACGGTGACTGGTTGTGATGGTGACTGGATGTGACGGTGACCGGATGTGACGGTGACCGGATGTGACGGTGACCGGGTGCGACGGTGACCGGGTGCGACGGTGACCTGATGCGACGGTGACCTGATGCGACGGTGACCTGGTGCGTCGGTGGCCGGGTGCGATGGTGCCCGGGTGCGACGGTGACCGGGTGCGACGGTGACCGTGTGCAACGGTGACGGGGTGAGACAGTGACCTGGTGCGACGGGTACTGGTTGTGACGGTGACCTGGTGCGACGGTGACCGGGTGCGACAGTGACCTGATGCGACGGTGACCTGGTGCGACGGTGACCGGATGCGACGGTGACCTGATGCGACGGTGACCTGGTGCGACGGTGACGGGGTGAGACAGTGACCTGGTGCGACGGGGACTGGTTGTGACGGTGACTGGATGCGACGGTGACCGGGTGCGACGGTGGTTGGATATGACGGTGACCGGTTGTGACGGTGACCGGTTGTGACGGTGACCGGTTGTGACGGTGACCGGATGTGACGGTGACCTGTTGTGACGGTGACCGGATGTGACGGTGACCGGTTGTGATGGTGGTTGGATGTGACGGTGACCGTGTGCGACGGTGACGGGTTGAGACAGTGACCTGGTGCGACGGGGACTGGATGTTACGGTGACCGATTGTGACCGTGACCAGATGTGATGGTGACCGGTTGTGACGGTGACCTGTTGTGACCGTGACCGGATGTGATGGTGACCGGATGTGACGGTGACCAGATGTGATGGTGACCGGATGTGACGGTGACCAGATGTGACGGTGACCGGGTGCGACGGTGACCGTATGTGATGGTGACCGGATGTGACGGTGACCGGGTACGACGGTGACCGTATGTGATGGTGACCGGATGTGACGGTGATCGGGTGTGACGGTGACCGTGTGCGACGGTGACGGGGTGAGACAGTGACCTGGTGCGACGGGGAGTGGATATGACGGTGACCGATTGTGATGGTGACTGGATGTTACGGTGACCGATTGTGACCGTGACCGGATGTGACGGTGACTGGTTGTGACGGTGACGGGGTGCGACGGTGACCGGGTGCGACGGTGATGGTGTGCGACGGTGATGGGGTGCGATGGTTCCCGGGTGCGAAGGTGCCCGGGTGCGACGGTGACCGGGTGTGACGGTGATGGGGTGCGAAGGTGCCCGGGTGCGACGGTGACTGGTTGTGACGGTGACGGGGTGCGACGGTGACCGGGTGCGACGGTGATGGTGTGCGACGGTGATGGGGTGCGATGGTTCCCGGGTGCGAAGTTGCCCGGGTGCGACGGTGACCGGGTGTGACGGTGATGGGGTGCGAAGGTGCCCGGGTGCGACGGTGACTGGTTGTGACGGTGACGGGGTGCGACGGTGACCGGGTGCGACGGTGATGGGGTGCGACGGTGACCAGGTGCGACGGTGACCGGAGGTGACGGTGACCGGGTGCGACGGTGACCGTGTGCGACGGTGACTGGTTGTGACGGTGACTGGATATGACGGTGACCGGTTGTGACGGTGATCGGATGTGACATGGACCATTTGTGACGGTGGTTGGATGTGACGGTGACCGGGTACGACGGTGACCGTGTGCGACGGTGACGGGTTGAGACAGTGACCTGGTGCGACGGGGACTGGATATGACGGTGACCGATTGTGATGGTGACTGGATGTTACGGTGACCGATTGTGACCGTGACCAGATGTGACGGTGACCGGTTGTGACGGTGACCTGTTGTGACCGTGACCGGATGTGATGGTGACCGGTTGTGACGGTGAGCTGTTGTGACGGTGACCGGGTGCGACGGTGATCGGGTGCAACGGTGCCCTGGTGCGAATGTGACCTGTTGTGACAGTGACCGGGTGCGACGGTGACCGGATGTGACGGTGACCGGATGTGACGGTGACCGGGTGCGACGGTGCCCGGGTGCGACGGTGATGGGGTGCGACGGTGACCGGATGTGACGGTGACCGGGTGCGACGGTGACCGGGTGCAACGGTGACCGGGTGCGACGGTGACCGGGTGCGACAGTGCCCGGGTGCGATGGTGACCGGATGTGACGGTGACCGGGTGCGACGGTGCCCGGGTGCGACGGTGATGGGGTGCGACGGTGACCGGGTGCGACGGTGCCCGGGTGCGACGGTGATGGGGTGCGACGGTGACCGGATGTTACGGTGACCGGGTGCGACGGTGCCCGGGTGCGACGGTGACCGGGTGCGACGGTGACCGGGTGCGACGGTGACCGGGTGCGACGGTGCCCGGGTGCGATGGTGACCGGGTGCGACGGTGCCCGGGTGCGACGGTGATCGGGTGCGACGGTGACCGGGTGCGACAGTGCCCGGGTGCGATGGTGACCGGGTACGACGGTGACCAGATGTGACGGTGACCTGGTGCGACGATGACCTGGTGCGACGGTGACCTGGTGCGACGGTGACCTGGTGCGACGGTGACCTGGTGCGACGATGACCTGGTGCGACGGTGACCTGGTGCGACGGTGACGGGGTGTGACGGTGACCTGGTGCGACGATGACCTGGTGCGACGGTGACCTGGTGCGACGATGACCTGGTGCGACGGTGACCTGGTGCGATGGTGACCTGGTGCGACGGTGAACTGGTGCGACGGTGAACTGGTGCGACGGTGAACTGGTGCGACGGTGAACTGGTGCGACGGTGAACTGGTGCGACGGTGACCTGGTGCGACGGTGAACTGGTGCGACGGTGAACTGGTGCGACGGTGAACTGGTGCGACGGTGACCTGGTGCGACGGTGAACTGGTGCGACGGTGCCCGGGTGCGACGGTGCCCGGGTGCGACGGTGCCCAGGTGCGACGGTGCCCGGGTGCGACGGTGCCCGGGTGCGACGGTGACGGGGTGCGACGGTGACGGGGTGCGACGGTGAACTGGTGCGACGGTGACCTGGTGCGACGGTGAACTGGTGCGACGGTGAACTGGTGCGACGGTGAACTGGTGCGACGGTGAACTGGTGCGACGGTGACCTGGTGCGACGGTGACCTGGTGCGACGGTGACCTGGTGCGACGGTGACCTGGTGCGACGGTGCCCGGGTGCGACGGTGACCTGGTGCGACGGTGACCTGGTGCGACGGTGACCTGGTGCGACGGTGACCTGGTGCGACGGTGACCTGGTGCGACGGTGACCTGGTGCGACGGTGCCCGGGTGCGACGATGACCTGGTGCGACGGTGACCTGGTGCGACGGTGAACTGGTGCGACGGTGAACTGGTGCGACGGTGAACTGGTGCGACGGTGAACTGGTGCGACGGTGCCCGGGTGCGACGGTGCCCGGGTGCGACGGTGCCCGGGTGCGACGGTGCCCGGGTGCGACGGTGACGGGGTGCGACGGTGACCTGGTGCGACGGTGACCTGGTGCGACGGTGACCTGGTGCGACGGTGCTCGGGTGCGACGGTGACCTGGTGCGACGGTGACCTGGTGTGACGGTGACCTGGTGCGACGGTGACCTGGTGCGACGGTGACCTGGTGCGACGGTGCCCGGGTGCGACGATGACCTGGTGCGACGGTGACCTGGTGCGACGGTGCCCGGGTGCGACGATGACCTGGTGCGACGGTGACCTGGTGCGACGGTGCCCGGGTGCGACAGTAGCCGTGTGAGACGGTGCCCAGGTGCGACGGTGCCCAGGTGCGACGGTGTCCGGGTGCGACAGTAACCGTGTGAGACGGTGCCCGGGTGCGACTGTGCCCGGGTGCGACGGTGCCCGGGTGCGACAGTAACCGTGTGAGACGGTGCCCAGGTGCGACGGTGCCCGGGTGCGACGGTGCCCGGGTGCGACAGTAACCGGGTGTGACGGTGACTGGGTGTGACGGTGACCGGGTGTGACGGTGACTGGGTGTGACGGTAACCGGGTGTGACGGTGACTGGGTGTGACGGTGACCGGGTGTGACGGTGACTGGGTGTGACGGTGACCGTGTGAGACGGTGCCCAGGTGCGACTGTGCCCGGGTGCGACGGTGCCCGGGTGCGACAGTAACCGTGTGAGACGGTGCCCGGGTGCGACGGTGCCCAGGTGCGACGGTGCTAGGGTGCGACAGTAACCGTGTGAGACGGTGCCCGGTTGCGACGGTGCCCAGGTGCGACGGTGCCCGGGTGCGACAGTAACCGGGTGTGACGGTGACTGGGTGTGATGGTAACCGGGTGTGACGGTGACTGGGTGTGACGGTGACCGGGTGTGACGGTGACTGGGTGTGACGGTAACCGGGTGTGACGGTGACTGGGTGTGACGGTGACCGGGTGTGACGGTGACTGGGTGTGACGGTGACCGGGTGTGACGGTGACTGGGTGTGACGGTGACCGGGTGTGACGGTGACTGGGTGTGACAGTAACCGGGTGTGACGGTGACTGGGTGTGACGGGTCAATACACACAGTTTACAGCTTTAAGGATTTTAAATAACTCAATTAGCCCTTTAAATATCCACCCACCGGTTTTAAGTGCTGGCTGGACTTCCGGGTTTCAGAAACCCACCCGTTCTTTGGGGTTAAAATTTACCCCTATATCTTTAGTCATCCAGGGAGCTCTCGCTTTGGATGCCCTTCCTTTCCCCCTTGTGGGAATGTGTTTACTCTGTACCTGAACCAACTCCTCTTTAAAGGCCTCCTATTGCTCATTTACTGTTTTATCTGTCAATTTTTGATTCCAATCCACCTGGGCCAGAAATTAACTCTCCTCCAGTTGACTATTTTCATATTTGATTGTTCCTTGTCTTTTTCCATAACTATTCTAAACCTAATGATATTATGATCACTGTTCCCCAAATGCTCCCCCACTGAAACATGCTCCATTTGCCCCACTTCATTCCCCAGAACTAGATCCAGCACTGCTTCCTTCCTGGTTGGGCTGGAAACACATTGTTCCAAAAAGTTCCCTTGAACACATTTCAAGAATTCCTCCCCCTCTTTGCCCTTTACACTGTTACTGTCCCAGTCTATATTGGGATAATTGAAGTCCCCCATTATCACTACTCTATGGTTCTTGCATCTTCCTGTAATTTGCCTGCATATTTGCTCCTCCATCTCCTGCCCACTATTTGGTGGCCTACAGTATACACCCAGCAGTGTAATAGCTCCTCTATTGTTCCTTAATTCTAACCAGATAGATTCTGTCTTTGACCCCTCAACTACATCATCCCTTTCCAGTGCTATAATAATTTCTTTGATCAATACTGCTACCCACTCCCCTCTTCCTTTCTTTCCTTCCCTATCTTTCCTGAATACCTAGTAGTCAAGAATATTAAGTACCCAATCCTCCCCTTCTTTGAGCCAGGTCTCTGTTATTGCCGCTATATCAAGGTCCCATCGGTGACTTGAACCTGCAGCTCACCAACCTTATTTACCACGCCACATGCATTTACACACATGCACTCTAAACCCATCTTAAACTGCCTTGCATTTGCCCCCTGTCTGATCCCTCCTATTTCTGAACCACTCTTTATTCTAATGCTGTTTCTCTCTCTCAGTCCTCTGTGCATCTTGTATCCCCTCTCTAATGCTTCATCTTGATGCCTCTTCCCCCTGCCAAATTTGTTTAAATGTAGGTCAGCGAGCACAGGGGTGATGGGTAAATGGAGCTTGGTGTCAGATATGATGTCAGCAGCAGAGTTTTGGGTGAGCTCAAGTTTATGGAGGGTGGGAGATGGGAGGCCGGCCAGGAGAGCATTGGAATAGTCCAGTCTGGAGGTAACAAAGGCATGGATGAGGGTTTCAGCAGCAGAAGAGCTGAGGCAGGGGTGGAGACGGGCGATGTTACAGAGGTGGAAGTAGGCGGTCTTGGTGATGGAGAGGAGATGTGGTCAGAAGCTCATCCCAGGGTCAAATAGAACGCCAGGGTTGTGAACGGTCTGGTTCAGCCTCAGACAGTGACCAGGGAGAAGGATGGAGTCGGTGGAGAGGGAACGGAGTTTGTGGCGGGGACTGAAGACAATGGCTTCGGTCTTCCCAATATTTAATTGGAGGAAATTACATCTCATCCAGCACTGGATGTCGGACAAGCAGTGTGAGAAATGAGAGACAGTGGAGGGAGGTGGTGGTGAGGTAGAGCTGGGGGTCTTCAGTGTACATGTGGAATCTGACGTTGTGTTTTCGGATGATGTCGCCGAGGGGCAGCATGTAGATGAGAAATAGGAGGGGGCCGAGGATAGATCCACGGGGGACTCAAGAGGTAACGGTGCAGGAGTGGGAAGAGAAGCCATTGTTGGAAATGCTCAGATCACAAACATATAGAGAAGAGTGGAACCAGGCACGGACAAAGTGGAACCAGGCACGGACAAAGTGGAACCAGGCACGGACAAAGTGGAACCAGGCACGGACAAAGTGGAACCAGGCACGGACAAAGTGGAACCAGGCGCGGACAAAGTGGAACCAGGCGCGGGCGGAGTGGAACCAGGCACGGACAAAGTGGAACCAGGCACGGACAAAGTGGAACCAGGCACGGACAAAGTGGAACCAGGCGCAGACAAAGTGGAACCAGGCACGGACAAAGTGGAACCAGGAGCGGGCGGAGTGGAACCAGGCGCGGACAAAGTGGAACCAGGCGCGGACAAAGTGGAACCAGGCACGGACAAAGTGGAACCAGGCACGGGCGGAGTGGAACCAGGCGCGGACAAAGTGGAACCAGGAGCGGGCGGAGTGGAACCAGGCGCGGACAAAGTGGAACCAGGAGCGGGCGGAGTGGAACCAGGAGCGGGCGGAGTGGAACCAGGCGCGGACAAAGTGGAACCAGGCGCGGACAAAGTGGAACCAGGAGCGGGCGGAGTGGAACCAGGCACGGACAAAGTGGAACCAGGCACGGACAAAGTGGAACCAGGCACGGACAAAGTGGAACCAGGCGCGGACAAAGTGGAACCAGGCGCGGACAAAGTGGAACCAGGCACGGACAAAGTGGAACCAGGCACGGGCGGAGTGGAACCAGGTGCGGGCGGAGTGGAACCAGGCACGGACAAAGTGGAACCAGGCACGGACAAAGTGGAACCAGGCGCGGGCGGAGTGGAACCAGGCACGGACAAAGTGGAACCAGGCACGGACAAAGTGGAACCAGGCACGGACAAAGTGGAACCAGGCGCGGACAAAGTGGAACCAGGCGCGGACAAAGTGGAACCAGGCACGGGCGGAGTGGAACCAGGTGCGGGCGGAGTGGAACCAGGCACGGACAAAGTGGAACCAGGCACGGACAAAGTGGAACCAGGCACGGACAAAGTGGAACCAGGCGCGGACAAAGTGGAACCAGGCGCGGACAAAGTGGAACCAGGCACGGGCGGAGTGGAACCAGGAGCGGGCGGAGTGGAACCAGGCGCGGGCGGAGTGGAACCAGGAGCGGGCGGAGTGGAACCAGGCACGGACAAAGTGGAACCAGGCACGGACAAAGTGGAACCAGGCGCGGACAAAGTGGAACCAGGCACGGACAAAGTGGAACCAGGCGCGGACAAAGTGGAACCAGGCGCGGACAAAGTGGAACCAGGCACGGACAAAGTGGAACCAGGCGCGGGCGGAGTGGAACCAGGCACGGACAAAGTAGAACCAGGCACGGGCGGAGTGGAACCAGGCGCGGGCGGAGTGGAACCAGGAGCGGGCGGAGTGGAACCAGGCACGGACAAAGTGGAACCAGGAGCGGGCGGAGTGGAACCAGGCGCGGGCGGAGTGGAACCAGGAGCGGGCGGAGTGGAACCAGGCACGGACAAAGTGGAACCAGGCACGGACAAAGTGGAACCAGGCACGGACAAAGTGGAACCAGGCACGGACAAAGTGGAACCAGGCACGGACAAAGTGGAACCAGGCACGGACAAAGTGGAACCAGGCACGGGCGGAGTGGAACCAGGCACGGACAAAGTGGAACCAGGCACGGACAAAGTGGAACCAGGCGCGGGCGGAGTGGAACCAGGCACGGACAAAGTGGAACCAGGAGCGGGCGGAGTGGAACCAGGCGCGGGCGGAGTGGAACCAGGCACGGACAAAGTGGAACCAGGCACGGACAAAGTGGAACCAGGCACGGACAAAGTGGAACCAGGAGCGGGCGGAGTGGAACCAGGCGCGGGCGGAGTGGAACCAGGAGCGGGCGGAGTGGAACCAGGCACGGACAAAGTGGAACCAGGAGCGGGCGGAGTGGAACCAGGCGCGGGCGGAGTGGAACCAGGCACGGACAAAGTGGAACCAGGAGCGGGCGGAGTGGAACCAGGCGCGGGCGGAGTGGAACCAGGAGCGGGCGGAGTGGAACCAGGCACGGACAAAGTGGAACCAGGCACGGGCGGAGTGGAACCAGGCACGGACAAAGTGGAACCAGGCGCGGACAAAGTGGAACCAGGCACGGGCGGAGTGGAACCAGGCACGGACAAAGTGGAACCAGGAGCGGGCGGAGTGGAACCAGGTGCGGGCGGAGTGGAACCAGGCACGGACAAAGTGGAACCAGGCACGGACAAAGTGGAACCAGGCACGGGCGGAGTGGAACCAGGCACGGACAAAGTGGAACCAGGCACGGGCGGAGTGGAACCAGGCACGGACAAAGTGGAACCAGGCGCGGGCGGAGTGGAACCAGGCACGGGCGGAGTGGAACCAGGCACGGGCGGAGTGGAACCAGGCACGGACAAAGTGGAACCAGGCACGGGCGGAGTGGAACAAGGCGCGGACAAAGTGGAACCAGGCACGGGCGGAGTGGAACCAGGCGCGGGCGGAGTGGAACCAGGCACGGACAAAGTGGAACCAGGAGCGGACAAAGTGGAACCAGGCACGGACAAAGTGGAACCAGGCACGGGCGGAGTGGAACCAGGCACGGGCGGAGTGGAACCAGGAGCGGGCGGAGTGGAACCAGGCACGGACAAAGTGGAACCAGGCACGGGCGGAGTGGAACCAGGCACGGACAAAGTGGAACCAGGCGCGGACAAAGTGGAACCAGTCGCGGGCGGAGTGGAACCAGGCACGGGCGGAGTGGAACCAGGCACGGGCGGAGTGGAACCAGGCACGGACAAAGTGGAACCAGGCACGGGCGGAGTGGAACCAGGCACGGGCGGAGTGGAACCAGGCGCGGGCGGAGTGGAGCCAGGCGCGGGCGGAGTGGAACCAGGCGCGGGCGGAGTGGAACCAGGAGCAGGCGGAGTGGAACCAGGCACGGACAAAGTGGAACCAGGCACGGACAAAGTGGAACCAGGCGCGGGCGGAGTGGAACCAGGCACGGACAAAGTGGAACCAGGCACGGGCGGAGTGGAACCAGGCGCGGGCGGAGTGGAACCAGGAGCGGGCGGAGTGGAACCAGGCACGGACAAAGTGGAACCATGAGCGGGCGGAGTGGAACCAGGCGCGGGCGGAGTGGAACCAGGCACGGACAAAGTGGAACCAGGAGCGGGCGGAGTGGAACCAGGCGCGGGCGGAGTGGAACCAGGAGCGGGCGGAGTGGAACCAGGCACGGACAAAGTGGAACCAGGCACGGGCGGAGTGGAACCAGGCACGGACAAAGTGGAACCAGGCGCGGACAAAGTGGAACCAGGCACGGGCGGAGTGGAACCAGGCACGGACAAAGTGGAACCAGGAGCGGGCGGAGTGGAACCAGGTGCGGGCGGAGTGGAACCAGGCACGGACAAAGTGGAACCAGGCACGGACAAAGTGGAACCAGGCACGGGCGGAGTGGAACCAGGCACGGACAAAGTGGAACCAGGCACGGGCGGAGTGGAACCAGGCACGGACAAAGTGGAACCAGGCGCGGGCGGAGTGGAACCAGGCACGGGCGGAGTGGAACCAGGCACGGGCGGAGTGGAACCAGGCACGGACAAAGTGGAACCAGGCACGGACAAAGTGGAACCAGGCACGGACAAAGTGGAACCAGGCACGGACAAAGTGGAACCAGGCGCGGGCGGAGTGGAACCAGGCACGGACAAAGTGGAACCAGGCACGGGCGGAGTGGAACCAGGCACGGACAAAGTGGAACCAAGTACTACTGAGCTGGAAAATGGAAGAGAGGCGTTTACTTGCTATCCTTCAGCAAATGTATCCATTTGCCACAGTTTTGCCCATTCACTTAATCTATGAATATCTCTCTGTAATTTTATGCTTCCATCTACACTGCTTACAAGGCTGCCTATCTTTGTGTCATCAGTAAATTTGGATATGTGGCTCGCTATCACATTATCTAAGTCGTTAATAAATACAGTGAATAGTTGAGGCCCAACACAGATCCCTGTGGGACACCACTAGTCACATTCTGCCAATTTGAGAACCTGCCCATTATCTCCACTCTCTGTCTCCTGCCGCTCAGCCAATTTCTTAACCAGGTCAATAATTTGCCCTCAATTCCATTATTAATAGCTGGGAAGAGTGAGACACAAGATTGTATCGTTTAGTGTAAAGGGTGAGATTGATGGGCCTGAGGCTTTTTCTGACCTATAATTTAGTAAATGCTGTGTGTTGTTAGATATATGTAAGGCTCTTTCTTGGCCGGCACGGACACAATGGGCCGAATGGCCTCCTCCTGCGCCCTAACTTTCTATGATTCTATGAAGTGGCAGATAAATCACCAAACATTACACTGCCAATAAGAATTAATATCTACATTTTACAACCAGGACGGTCCCCCCATGCAACCGTTAACAATTCTAATTCTGAATTCCTCTTTGCACTTGAAAAATGTGTGTGCAGCACATGAGACGTTTGGATGACATGAAAGGGTGCTATAGAAATGCAAGTATTTCTTTTATTTGAGGTTAGATGTATGTCGGTGTATATAAGGAAAAGGCTAAAGACTGTGCATCAATTCTCAGCCGCTGATTCTAATTGCTCGAATTGTTTCTTTGCAGTGCCTTATTCTCTGGACCGATGTTCAAATCCATAACAACTGTGGCTAACGGTGAGCTGAAGAGACCCCAACCAATTGATGTTCCACCTTTGGACACTGGGGCCCAGTCAGCAGGATCAGGAAGTAGCCTTCATGGAACCTTGAACAAAATTCCGACAAACACACCACCAGATGATAGCAGTGTCCAAATGGCAGGAGACGGCAGGCAAAGGAAGCTTTCCTTCTCCTTTTCTAAGAAAGTTTGCTTGAAATTAGAGTCATCTGCGGCAGAGTTCAGAGACGATAAAGAGATTGTAAAACATGAACGTTTATTTGACCAAATTGTCTCAAGACATTCAAAGCCAATAGTTTCTCATGTTTCCAAGGCTAGTGTTGCTCACCCAAAAGAGACTGAGATCTCCAATGGAACAAGGGGCTCAGAGACTCAAGCCGAAAGCCTTCATTTGTTTTCTAAGGACAATGCTGCTGGAATGGACACTGTGCCAATAAGTTATGAAAATAAGTTACAGCCCTTGTCCTCTGGTCTTTGTTCGGTAATAGATAGTCCTCTAGAGTTCGAAACCAGTATTCATCTGCCTCCATGTGAAGCTTCTAATGAATCTAACAACATTGATATGGTGCTAACTGACGTTGAGACAATATTTGAGAAGTTTACAGATGGTCAAAGGACAACTGAAATACACGGATTCTCAGAGAACACCTCAAGTTCGGAATCTGAGAAAGCTACGAGAGAAGCTGGTGATATCACGAAGAAAGACTACCAACCAACTAGTGCAAAGGATTTCAGTGAGGCTTATTTGCCTGTGATGAGCAGAAATGGATCTCTGGTCCTTCAGTGGCCTATTGAGATGATTCAGTTCACTAAAAAAGAACCACCGTTATCTTATTCCTGCAACCCTCTGTATTATGAATTTAAGTTATCAAGATCCTGGGCCAGGTCATCGAAGAACAGTATTCAAGGAGAGACTACATGTCAAGAGGAGTCCTTTCTTACAGTCCTTGAAGAACCTCATAAAAATCAAAATACCAGTTCCTCTGTGGGAAGTTCAGAGGTTCCATCATGCTCTGATCTAGAGCCAAAGAGTGTAGCACTGGGCACGTGGGTCCAGGTGTGGCAGTAGATGGCCAAATTCAGCGATGCAGGCACCAAGTGTCTACTGAAGACTCAAGACAGTGGTGAGAAAGGTACAGCATCGAGGAGCTGTGAATAATGATCAAAAGTTACTTCAGGGCGTCAGGGCGACAAAGTGGAAAAGAAGCACCAAAACCGAGTGAATTACAAGGGACAAGTTTGAGCAAAGACACAGAACAGATGGAAAATGGAAGGCCAGAAAAACATTCTGCACCAAGAGAAATTGGATGACTATTCCCATAAAAAACACAAATCTGTGCATGAGTTTAACATAGATGATAACGGGAGAGCATTTAAAAAGTCCCCCTCGTGTTCTCTGTCTCAGGTCTCCATACAGAGCGAGCGGCCTTATTTCTGCAGAGCTTCCTCATGCAGCAGCTCACAAGCAAATAAGTGACAACACCATTCTAGTGGTAGCGGATTGATGAGTGGCCTATCTTCAAATCACGAGGGATATTCCTCCTGTCACTCAATAAATCAGGAGTTTGACTTTCCCAATAAGGATAGCCGATCCTGTCAGAAAAGGAAAAGGCACAGTGAGGCTGACAGGAAAAAGTCGAAGACCTGGAGTTGCTGCAGCTCCAACTCGCACGGTCGTTCTGACAACACACGGTTGCAGGACTGTCATGGAGGGCAGCATTTCTCCAAATCCGTGCAGCTCCTCACCAGTCAGACAACGGCCAGCTGCAGATCTGGTTTTCAGGAACAGGAGGAAGCAATTTACAGGAATGTGTGACACAAGGAATGAGGAGGTGACAGATAACGGGGTTTCAATAGATAACAGCCAACAGAATGGCTTGCTGATTGACGGCAACACCTCATCATTTGCGCAAAAAAACATTTTCTTCAAGACGCTGGGGAAGATTTTAGTGAAAATTCATTTGACAAAGAGATGAAGCAGGAAAGAAAGGGTGAAACTGCCCTGGCTTTTCACACAGCTGCAGGAGGATTTTGCGGCCACCGAACCAACACATCGCTGTGGAGATCAGACTGAAGGAGTCGTCCAATCCTGGAGAGAAGCACATCCAAATATTGGTGAGAATCCCTACGTGGTCAGTTTTCGGTAAAATATTAAAATGTCTACGTGGCAAAGAAGCAGAATGCAAAATGGTTAGAAAGGGTTAATTAGTTAGTAACTGAGATTGATACAAGTGGCCTGGCCCTCCTGCTGGGCCATATGTTTGCTTAGTCAGCAGGTTTGCATGGTCTTATCAATGATAGGTCTTTGATGTGAGTCAAGGACTGGTCTGAATGTCTCCATGTTTATGGCAGATCAATATAGGTAACGAGCTTAGCCAAAGTTGAAAGACATTCCAGGTTGGGAGATAAGGAACAGAAGGAACAGGGAAGAACATTCTAAGTTGGAAGGTGAGGAAGTTATCCCCTTTGATGTCTAACAGCAGCATGATCAGCACATGGACGATTTATGATTGGCCGGAAATAATGTAACCTTGCATGGCAACCTATGCCCGGCTTATGATTGGTGTTGACCCTCGTTAAGTATGTTCCAACCCTATTGATTTGTATAAAAACGTGTGGATTTCTGTATGTTTTTGTTCTTGCTCTGCCAGCATAGAGGGACTCTATCAGGAGTCCAAATCAATGCTGCAGACTAAGAACCCTGCTATTAAAGTTGTGTTGAACTTTAAAATGTATTCGACTTCAGTTATTACTGAACCAGACTGAGGGGAAAGAATCCGGATCGTCATTGGGACTCTCCAAACCAAAGACAAGCGTAGCCCTGTGACCACAACGCAGCAGGCACCACATCGCCATTCAATAAATCAGATTCAAAATGAACCATCAGGAGCAAAACGTCAATTGAAACAAGGTGTCAAAGTTATAAGAAACACTGAACAGAGAACGAGCAGCAAACATGATCTCCACATATCTCTTTCAACAGACGAAATGAAAAAGCACAGGAAGGATCAGTCGGCTGATACACAAGCAATATTTGCCAGAAAAGCAGAATGATTCCTTCTTTGCCAGTTTGCCCCTGACCACTCTTGCCCCTG
This sequence comes from Heptranchias perlo, assembly GCF_035084215.1. Lineage (NCBI taxonomy): Eukaryota > Metazoa > Chordata > Chondrichthyes > Hexanchiformes > Hexanchidae > Heptranchias > Heptranchias perlo. The sequence continues at coordinate 163,631 of NW_027139300.1, read as the reverse complement.
GAGTTCTGATTGACCGCAGACTTCCATCAGTCACTTTCACCACTCCCAACCTTTCCCAATCTTCCATTCTGTTTTACAGCCTGAGCCAGGCACCGTGCCCCTCAGACCGCCCGGAGAAGCCAAGGTCGACCCCAGTTTACTGGCTCTTCATGCAGTTACGTTGAGCCCAACCTCTTCAGTTCATTTTGCGACTTTCTCAGTCCCGCCTCCTACTTTTCAGCACTTGTTCCCAAACCCTCACGTCCAGAGCTTTCCTCCACAACCCCTTTCTCATTCATTCATTCAAAAGATCCACTATTACCCTGGTTATAGCACGATGTATAGATCTTTTGTATTTGTTGTTAAAAAAGTGCAGTGTTCATTGTCGTCTCACTGCAAACTAAAGAAAGGCTGCAATTTAGAAGTCAGTTCACTCTGACTTGTAAACTGGTTTTGGAAATTATCAAAATAAATCTGGGCGGTAGTTGCTCATTGTGATGGCTGCAATCTTATTTCAGCAAACTCTCTGAAGGTTTGAGAAAAGCCTGCAATGTGAAAGAGGGCCATTGAAGTTTTCACATGTGATGGGTTTGATCTTTGGGAGGTTCAGGTCAGTCTCTGTTCAAAATAATAACATTCAGATAAATGAACAAACAGAAGAAGTTTGACGGAGTACTCAGGATGGAGGGGGACAAAGAGACCAACTCCCTTCTTGCCAAGACTAATGCACCCCATCCAGATTCCTAAACAGCAAAGGGGCAGAAATTCCTCCATGCTGTACCTTCAGCCCAAGTGCAAATTGAGTGATAACATGGCGGACTATGTGGAATTTGTCTGCTATCAGCACTTCCCCGAAGATTCCAGCCTTGTCTAAACTGATGCAATGATCATGGCAGATATTCCTGAGGCTAAATCTTCTTATACCAATTAAAGACTGATTAGGGGGGGGGCTCATCCAAACGTTGGCAACCTTGGGCTTCCTGTGTACATTGCATGTATTATGCCCAATAAAAGCAGCCAGCAGACTCAAAAGAACTCTGAACGGCAACGTCCTCGAGCAATATGAGGTAGGGTTCCTGATTTTGCGACTGTGTTACGAGAGACCCAGCCTGTGCCAGCACCTATGCCCGGCCCAATGACAGGGTACAGCACAAGGTGACCATGTGGGCATGTGTTTGGTTATTACCAAGATGATGGCGAGGGCGTCAAAGGACAAGCATTTGTCTCATGTGACTGATGTATCCCCTGGCCTGTGTCGCAGATCCACCAACTTGGATATTGTAATCCAGTGAAGACCCTATGGAGGATTCAGTATGTTGGCCAGGGGCTGCAGTAACCTGAGATTCCCAGCTGCTGACACACAGGCAAGAGCAACTTTTGAACTGAAGTAACCTGAGTTCAGTCGCTGGCCTGAGCTGGCTGGAACCGTTTTGAATTAGCTAAGTTTTGTGAAAGACAAAGGAAATGTGATAAGACACAAGTCCTTATTTAGAAAAGGAGTAATGAGGTAATGCTACCTACGTCCTTGGGACAGAGCCAATGAGGAGAAGACACAGACGAGGCGAGCAAGCCTAAACCAACGGGAGAGAGAGACAGCACAGCTTGAAGAGATAAGATTCGGAATAAGAATGAAGAATCTGGGGCGTGGAGCCAGAGCGAAGACTCCGGAGACCAACCATCGCGGAAGTGGAAGACCCTACGTCAGGGACGTAGAGACGACGTCGAGAGAGAGAACGGAACGCCTGGCCAGCGTCAGCTCTCCTTTTCGGGTATTATCCTTTATATTCTGTGACCACTCAGGGAGTGTCAGAGAAACCTAGTGGGTGTGCGTTTAGATCCTAGTTTGGGTATAAAATGGTATAACCTGGTGTAAACTGCATGTCTATATCTAACCAGACGTATAAGCTATATGTATATGATCTAACGGTGTGAATAAAGTGAATTGAGAGTTAAGAGAATTGACTCTTCTCCTCTTTGTACTAAGCCAATAACCGTAACCGGTGACCTCCGGTCAACAGGTACATGAAGGGATTTGCTGTTACTCAGCAGCACCCTGCGGACTCTGCTCCCTGGATGGCACATCCTCATTGGTTGCTGTGAGGTTCCCCCTTGCCAGCAGATCAATGCCCTCTTCTCTATCACTGCCCTTCAGATTAATGTTGCCTCACATTTAGATTCAGCAAGCCTGATGAAGAAGCCTTTTACGTACACTGGGAATGGAAAAGGACTCCTGCAGCTACCAGAGAGGCATAATTACACAATTCACAGTGCAGCAATGGAAAAACGACACTAAACTTCCCTCACGGATTCATGAATTTTCAAACTGATATTCATAGGCAGATACTGTTAGGAAAAGTACTCGCACACAACTTACACCCAATGGGGTGATCTATATATTCTTAAAAATGTTGTGTCTGCACACATTTCCTGTCCAACATCCTGATTTTTGACAATGCTTTTATGACAACATTTAACATTGAAACTGTGTATGTAAACATATAGTCCTAGAAATTCATTGGCACTGCGCCCGTTTTACAAACGTAAAATGGGCACCGAAGGATCCGATGCGGCGGGGAGCACGTGCACCTTCATTCCATGCTGGAAGTACACCGCCCGCCATATTGGATCAGGCTCCTCTGTAGACGTCCAAGGGCGCACACTGGAAATATTAAATAAGGGTCCTACGCCTGTTTCATTCCATTACACAGCTGATGGCAGTGTGTCCATTTCACTCCATTTCACAGCTGAAGGCAGTGTGTCCATTTCAATCCATTTCACAGCAGATGGCAGTGTGTCCATTTCAATCCATTTCACAGCAGATGGCAGTGTGTCCATTTCAATCCATTTCACAGCAGATGGCAGTGTGTCCATTTCAATCCATTTCACAGCAGATGGCAGTGTGTCCATTTCAATCCATTTCACAGCTGATGGCAGTTTGTCCATTTCAATCCATTTCACAGCTGATGGCAGTGTGTCCATTTCAATCCATTTCACAGCTGATGGCAGTGTGTCCATTTCAATCCATTTCACAGCTGAAGGCAGTGTGTCCATTTCAATCCATTTCACAGCAGATGGCAGTGTGTCCATTTCAATCCATTTCACAGCTGATGGCAGTGTGTGCATTTCAATCCATTTCACAGCTGATGGCAGTGTGTCCATTTCAATCCATTTCACAGCAAATGGCAGTGTGTCCATTTCAATCCATTTCACAGCAGATGGCAGTGTGTCCATTTCAATCCATTTCACAGCAGATGGCAGTGTGTCCATTTCAATCCATTTCACAGCTGATGGCAGTTTGTCCATTTCAATCCATTTCACAGCTGATGGCAGTGTGTACATTTCAATCCATTTCACAGCTGATGGCAGTGTGTCCATTTCAATCCATTTCACAGCTGAAGGCAGTGTGTCCATTTCAATCCATTTCACAGCAGATGGCAGTGTGTCCATTTCAATCCATTTCACAGCTGATGGCAGTGTGTCCATTTCAATCCATTTCACAGCTGATGGCAGTGTGTCCATTTCAATCCATTTCACAGCAGATGGCAGTGTGTCCATTTCAATCCATTTCACAGCTGATGGCAGTGTGTCCATTTCAATCCATTTCACAGCTGATGGCAGTGTGTCCATTTCAATCCATTTCACAGCTGAAGGCAGTGTGTCCATTTCAGCCCATTTCACAGCAGATGGCAGTGTGTCCATTTCAATCCATTTCACAGCTGATGGCAGTGTGTCCATTTCAATCAATTTCACAGCTGATGGCAGTGTGTCCATTTCAATCCATTTCACAGCTGATGGCAGTGTGTCCATTTCACTCCATTACACAGCAGATGGCAGTGTGTCCATTTCAATCCATTTCACAGCTGATGGCAGTGTGTCCATTTCAATCCATTTCACAGCAGATGGCACTGTGTCCATTTCAATCCATTTCACAGCTGATGGCAGTGTGTCCATTTCAATCCATTTCACAGCTGATGGCAGTGTGTCCATTTCACTCCATTTCACAGCTGATGGCAGTGTGTCCATTTCAATCCATTTCACAGCTGATGGCAGTGTGTCCATTTCAATCCATTTCACAGCTGAAGGCAGTGTGTCCATTTCAATCCATATCACAGCAGATGGCAGTGTGTCCATTTCAATCCATTTCACAGCTGATGGCAGATTATCCATTTCAGTCCATGTCACAGCAGATGGCAGTGTGTCCATTTCAATCCATTTCACAGCAGATGGCAGTGTGTCCATTTCAATCCGTTTCACAGCAAATGGCAGTGTGTGCATTTCAATCCATTTCACAGCTGATGGCAGTGTGTCCATTTCAATCCGTTTCACAGCAAATGGCAGTGTGTGCATTTCAATCCATTTCACAGCTGAAGGCAGTGTGCCCATTTCAATCCATTTCACAGCAGATGGCAGTGTGTCCATTTCACTCCATTTCACAGCTGATGGCAGTGTGTCCATTTCAATCCATTTCACAGCTGATGGCAGTGTGTCCATTTCAATCCATTTCACAGCTGAAGGCAGTGTGTCCATTTCAATCCATTTCACAGCTGATGGCAGTGTGTCCATTTCAATCCATTTCACAGCTGATGGCAGTGTGTCCATTTCAATCCATTTCACAGCAGATGGCAGTGTGTCCATTTCAATCCATTTCACAGCTGATGGCAGTGTGTCCATTTCAATCATTTTCACAGCTGATGGCAGTGTGTCCATTTCAATCCATTTCACAGCAAATGGCAGTGTGTCCATTTCAATCCATTTCACAGCTGATGGCAGTGTGTCCATTTCAATCCATTTCACAGCTGATGGCAGTGTGTCCATTTCAATCCATTTCACAGCTGATGGCAGTGTGTCCATTTCAATCCATTTCACAGCTGATGGCAGTGTGTCCATTTCAATCCATTTCACAGCTGATGGCAGTGTGTCCATTTCAATCCATTTCACAGCAGATGGCAGTGTGTCCATTTCAATCCATTTCACTGCTGATGGCAGTGTGTCCATTTCAATCCATTTCACAGCTGATGGCAGTGTGTCCATTTCAATCCATTTCACAGCAAATGGCAGTGTGTCCATTTCAATCCATTTCACAGCTGAAGGCAGTGTGTCCATTTCAATCCATTTCACAGCAGATGGCAGTGTGTCAATTTCACTCCATTTCACAGCTGATGGCAATGTGTCCATTTCAATCCATTTCACAGCTGATGGCAGTGTGTCCATTTCAATCCATTTCACAGCTGATGGCAGTGTGTCCATTTCAATCCATTTCACAGCAGATGGCAGTGTGTCCATTTCAATCCATTTCACAGCAGATGGCAGTGTGTCCATTTCAATCCATTTCATAGCAGATGGCAGTGTGTCCATTTCAATCCATTTCACTGCTGATGGCAGTGTGTCCATTTCAATCCATTTCACAGCTGATGGCAGTGTGTCCATTTCAATCCATTTCACAGCAAATGGCAGTGTGTCCATTTCAATCCATTTCACAGCTGAAGGCAGTGTGTCCATTTCAATCCATTTCACAGCAGATGGCAGTGTGTCCATTTCACTCCATTTCACAGCTGATGGCAGTGTGTCCATTTCAATCCATTTCACAGCTGATGGCAGTATGTCCATTTCAATCCATTTCACAGCTGAAGGCAGTGTGTCCATTTCAATCCATTTCACAGCTGATGGCAGTGTGTCCATTTCAATCCATTTCACAGCTGATGGCAGTGTGTCCATTTCAATCCATTTCACAGCTGATGGCAGATTATCCATTTCACTCCATGACACAGCAGATGGCAGTGTGTCCATTTCAATCCATTTCACAGCAGATGGCAGTGTGTCCATTTCAATCCATTTCACAGCAAATGGCAGTGTGTGCATTTCAATCCATTTCACAGCTGAAGGCAGTGTGCCCATTTCAATCCATTTCACAGCAGATGGCAGTGTGTCCATTTCACTCCATTTCACAGCTGATGGCAGTGTGTCCATTTCAATCCATTTCACAGCTGATGGCAGTGTGTCCATTTCAATCCATTTCACAGCTGAAGGCAGTGTGTCCATTTCAATCCATTTCACAGCTGATGGCAGTGTGTCCATTTCAATCCATTTCACAGCTGATGGCAGTGTGTCCATTTCAATCCATTTCACAGCAGATGGCAGTGTGTCCATTTCAATCCATTTCACAGCTGATGGCAGTGTGTCCATTTCAATCATTTTCACAGCTGATGGCAGTGTGTCCATTTCAATCCATTTCACAGCTGATGGCAGTGTGTCCATTTCAATCCATTTCACAGCTGATGGCAGTGTGTCCATTTCAATCCATTTCACAGCTGATGGCAGTGTGTCCATTTCAATCCATTTCACAGCTGATGGCAGTGTGCCCATTTCAATCCATTTCACAGCTGATGGCAGTGTGTCCATTTCAATCCATTTCACAGCTGATGGCAGTGTGTCCATTTCAATCCATTTCACAGCTGATGGCAGTGTGTCCATTTCAATCCATTTCACAGCTGATGGCAGTGTGTCCATTTCAATCCATTTCACAGCTGATGGCAGTGTGTCCATTTCAATCCATTTCACAGCAGATGGCAGTGTGTCCATTTCAATCCATTTCACTGCTGATGGCAGTGTGTCCATTTCAATCCATTTCACAGCTGATGGCAGTGTGTCCATTTCAATCCATTTCACAGCAAATGGCAGTGTGTCCATTTCAATCCATTTCACAGCTGAAGGCAGTGTGTCCATTTCAATCCATTTCACAGCAGATGGCAGTGTGTCCATTTCACTCCATTTCACAGCTGATGGCAGTGTGTCCATTTCAATCCATTTCACAGCTGATGGCAGTGTGTCCATTTCAATCCATTTCACAGCAGATGGCAGTGTGTCCATTTCAATCCATTTCACAGCTGATGGCAGTGTGTCCATTTCAATCCATTTCACAGCTGAAGGCAGTGTGTCCATTTCAATCCATTTCACAGCAGATGGCAGTGTTTCCATTTCACTCCATTTCACAGCTGATGGCAGTGTGTCCATTTCAATCCATTTCACAGCTGATGGCAGTGTGTCCATTTCAATCCATTTCACAGCAGATGGCAGTGTGTCCATTTCACTCCATTTCACAGCTGATGGCAGTGTGTCCATTTCACTCCATTTCACAGCTGATGGCAGTGTGTCCATTTCACTCCATTTCACAGCTGATGGCAGTGTGTCCATTTCAATCCATTTCACAGCTGATGGCAGTGTGTCCATTTCAATCCATTTCACAGCAGATGGCAGTGTGTCCATTTCAATCCATTTCACAGCAGATGGCAGTGTGTCCATTTCAATCCATTTCACAGCAGATGGCAGTGTGTCCATTTCAATCCATTTCACTGCTGATGGCAGTGTGTCCATTTCAATCCATTTCACAGCTGATGGCAGTGTGTCCATTTCAATCCATTTCACAGCAAATGGCAGTGTGTCCATTTCAATCCATTTCACAGCTGAAGGCAGTGTGTCCATTTCAATCCATTTCACAGCAGATGGCAGTGTGTCCATTTCACTCCATTTCACAGCTGATGGCAGTGTGTCCATTTCAATCCATTTCACAGCTGATGGCAGTGTGTCCATTTCAATCCATTTCACAGCTGATGGCAGTGTGTCCATTTCAATCCATTTCACAGCTGATGGCAGTATGTCCATTTCAATCCATTTCACAGCTGATGGCAGTGTGTCCATTTCAATCCATTTCACAGCTGATGGCAGTGTGTCCATTTCAATCCATTTCACAGCTGATGGCAGTGTGTCCATTTCAATCCATTTCACAGCTGAAGGCAGTGTGTCCATTTCAATCCATTTCACAGCTGATGGCAGTGTGTCCATTTCAATCCATTTCACAGCTGATGGCAGTGTGTCCATTTCAATCCATTTCACAGCGGATGGCAGTGTGTCCATTTCAATCCATTTCACAGCTGATGGCAGTGTGTCCATTTCAATCCATTTCACAGCTGATGGCAGTGTGTCCATTTCAATCCATTTCACAGCTGATGGCAGTGTGTCCATTTCAATCCATTTCACAGCTGATGGCAGTGTGTCCATTTCAATCCATTTCACAGCTGATGGCAGTGTGTCCATTTCAATCCATTTCACAGCTGAAGGCAGTGTGTCCATTTCAATCCATTTCACAGCTGATGGCAGTGTGTCCATTTCAATCCATTTCACAGCAAATGGCAGTGTGTCCATTTCAATCCATTTCACAGCAGATGGCAGTGTGTCCATTTCAATCCATTTCACAGCTGATGGCAGTGTGTCCATTTCAATCCATTTCACAGCAGATGGCAGTGTGTCCATTTCACTCCATTTCACAGCTGATGGCAGTGTGTCCATTTCAATCCATTTCACAGCTGATGGCAGTGTGTCCATTTCAATCCATTTCACAGCAGATGGCAGATTATCCATTTCAATCCATTTCACAGCAGATGGCAGTGTGTCCATTTCAATCCATTTCACAACAAATGGCAGTGTGTCCATTTCAATCCATTTCACAGCAGATGGCAGTGTGTCCATTTCAATCCATTTCACAGCAGATGGCAGTGTGTCCATTTCAATCCATTTCACAGCTGATGGCAGTGTGTCCATTTCAATCCATTTCACAGCTGATGGCAGTGTGTCCATTTCAATCCATTTCACAGCAAATGGCAGTGTGTCCATTTCAATCCATTTCACAGCAGATGGCAGTGTGTCCATTTCAATCCATTTCACAGCTGATGGCAGTTTGTCCATTTCAATCCATTTCACAGCAGATGGCAGTGTGTCCATTTCAATCCATTTCACAGCTGATGGCAGTGTGTCCATTTCAATCCATTTCACAGCTGATGGCAGTGTGTCCATTTCAATCCATTTCATAGCTGAAGGCAGTGTGTCCATTTCAATCCATTTCACAGCTGATGGCAGTGTGTCCATTTCAATCCATTTCACAGCTGATGGCAGTGTGTCCATTTCAATCCATTTCACAGCAGATGGCAGTGTGTCCATTTCAATCCATTTCACAGCTGATGGCAGTGTGTCCATTTCAATCCATTTCACAGCTGATGGCAGTGTGTCCATTTCAATCCATTTCACAGCTGATGGCAGTGTGTCCATTTCAATCCATTTCACAGCTGATGGCAGTGTGTCCATTTCAATCCATTTCACAGCTGATGGCAGTGTGTCCATTTCAATCCATTTCACAGCTGATGGCAGTGTGTCCATTTCAATCCATTTCACAGCTGAAGGCAGTGTGTCCATTTCAATCCATTTCACAGCAGATGGCAGTGTGTCCATTTCAATCCATTTCACAGCAAATGGCAGTGTGTCCATTTCAATCCATTTCACAGCAAATGGCAGTGTGTCCATTTCAATCCATTTCACACCTGATGGCAGTGTGTCCATTTCAATCCATTTCACAGCAGATGGCAGTGTGTCCATTTCAATCCATTTCACAGCAGATGGCAGTGTGTCCATTTCAATCCATTTCACAGCAGATGGCAGTGTGTCCATTTCAATCCATTTCACAGCTGATGGCAGTGTGTCCATTTCAATCCATTTCACAGCTGATGGCAGTGTGTCCATTTCAATCCATTTCACAGCTGATGGCAGTTTGTCCATTTCAATCCATTTCACAGCTGATGGCAGTGTGTCCATTTCAATCCATTTCACAGCTGATGGCAGTGTGTCCATTTCAATCCATTTCACAGCTGATGGCAGTGTGTCCATTTCAATCCATTTCACAGCTGAAGGCAGTGTGTCCATTTCAATCCATTTCACAGCAGATGGCAGTGTGTCCATTTCAATCCATTTCACAGCAGATGGCAGTGTGTCCATTTCAATCCATTTCACAGCAGATGGCAGTGTGTCCATTTCAATCCATTTCACAGCAGATGGCAGTGTGTCCATTTCACTCCATTACACAGCAGATGGCATATTATCCATTTCGCTCCATGACACAGCAGATGGCAGTGTGTCCATTTCACTCCATTACACAGCAGATGGCATATTATCCATTTAACACCATTACACAGAAGATGGCAGAGTGTCCATTTCAGCCCATTACACAGCAGAGTGCAGTGTGTCCATTTCAGTGCATTACACAGCTGATGGCAGTGTGTCCATTTCACTCCATTTCACAGCTGATGGAAGTGTGTCCATTTCAATCCATTTCACAGCTGATGGAAGTGTGTCCATTTCACTCCATTTCACAGCAGATGGAAGTGTGTCCATTTCACTCCATTTCACAGCTGATGGCAGTGTGTCCATTTCAATCCATTTCACAGCTGATGGCAGTGTGTCCATTTCAATCCATTTCACAGCTGATGGCAGAGTGTCCATTTCAATCCATTTCACAGCTGATGGCAGTGTGTCCATTTCACTCCATTTCACAGCAGATGGCAGAGTGTCCATTTCACCCCATTGCACAGCAGATTGCAGTGTGCACATTTAACTCCACATCAGATCAGAATGCAGTGTCTCCATTTCACTCCATTACACAGCTGATGGCAGTGCGTACATTTCACTACATTACACAGCGTAAGGCCATTTGTCCATTTCAATCCATTTCACAGCTGAAGGCAGTGTGTCCATTTCAATCCATTTCACAGCTGATGGCAGTGTGTCCATTTCAATCCATTTCACAGCTGATGGCAGTGTGTCCATTTCAATCCATTTCACAGCTGATGGCAGTGTGTCCATTTCAATCCATTTCACAGCTGAAGGCAGTGTGTCCATTTCAATCCATTTCACAGCTGATGGCAGTGTGTCCATTTCAATCCATTTCACAGCAAATGGCAGTGTGTCCATTTCAATCCATTTCACAGCAGATGGCAGTGTGTCCATTTCACTCCATTTCACAGCTGATGGCAGTGTGTCCATTTCAATCCATTTCACAGCTGATGGCAGTGTGTCCATTTCAATCCATTTCACAGCTGATGGCAGTGTGTCCATTTCAATCCATTTCACAGCTGATGGCAGTGTGTCCATTTCAATCCATTTCACAGCTGATGGCAGTGTGTCCATTTCAATCCATTTCACAGCTGATGGCAGTGTGTCCATTTCAATCCATTTCACAGCTGATGGCAGTGTGTCCATTTCAATCCATTTCACAGCAAATGGCAGTGTGTCCATTTCAATCCATTTCACAGCAGATGGCAGTTTGTCCATTTCAATCCATTTCACAGCTGATGGCAGTGTGTCCATTTCAATCCATTTCACAGCAGATGGCAGTGTGTCCATTTCAATCCATTTCACAGCTGATGGCAGTGTGTCCATTTCAATCCATTTCACAGCTGATGGCAGTGTGTCCATTTCAATCCATTTCACAGCTGATGGCAGTGTGTCCATTTCAATCCATTTCACAGCTGATGGCAGTGTGTCCATTTCACTCAAATTCACAGCTGATGGCAGTGTGTCCATTTCAATCCATTTCACAGCTGATGGCAGTGTGTCCATTTCAATCCATTTCACAGCTGATGGCAGTGTGTCCATTTCAATCCATTTCACAGCAAATGGCAGTGTGTCCATTTCAATCCATTTCACAGCAGATGGCAGTTTGTCCATTTCAATCCATTTCACAGCTGATGGCAGTGTGTCCATTTCAATCCATTTCACAGCAGATGGCAGTGTGTCCATTTCAATCCATTTCACAGCTGATGGCAGTGTGTCCATTTCAATCCATTTCACAGCTGATGGCAGTGTGTCCATTTCACTCAAATTCACAGCTGATGGCAGTGTGTCCATTTCAATCCATTTCACAGCTGATGGCAGTGTGTCCATTTCAATCCATTTCACAGCTGATGGCAGTGTGTCCATTTCAATCCATTTCACAGCTGATGGCAGTGTGTCCATTTCAATCCATTTCACAGCTGATGGCAGTGTGTCCATTTCAATCCATTTCACAGCTGATGGCAGTGTGTCCATTTCAATCCATTTCACAGCTGATGGCAGTGTGTCCATTTCAATCCATTTCACAGCAAATGGCAGTGTGTCCATTTCAATCCATTTCACAGCAGATGGCAGTTTGTCCATTTCAATCCATTTCACAGCTGATGGCAGTGTGTCCATTTCAATCCATTTCACAGCAGATGGCAGTGTGTCCATTTCAATCCATTTCACAGCTGATGGCAGTGTGTCCATTTCAATCCATTTCACAGCTGATGGCAGTGTGTCCATTTCACTCAAATTCACAGCTGATGGCAGTGTGTCCATTTCAATCCATTTCACAGCTGATGGCAGTGTGTCCATTTCAATCCATTTCACAGCTGATGGCAGTGTGTCCATTTCAATCCATTTCACAGCTGATGGCAGTGTGTCCATTTCAATCCATTTCACAGCTGATGGCAGTGTGTCCATTTCAATCCATTTCACAGCTGATGGCAGTGTGTCCATTTCAATCCATTTCACAGCTGAAGGCAGTGTGTCCATTTCAATCCATTTCACAGCTGATGGCAGTGTGTCCATTTCAATCCATTTCACAGCAAATGGCAGTGTGTCCATTTCAATCCATTTCACAGCAGATGGCAGTGTGTCCATTTCACTCCATTTCACAGCTGATGGCAGTGTGTCCATTTCACTCCATTTCACAGCTGATGGCAGTGTGTCCATTTCAATCCATTTCACAGCTGATGGCAGTGTGTCCGTTTCAATCCATTTCACAGCAGATGGCAGTGTGTCCATTTCAATCCATTTCACAGCTGATGGCAGTGTGTCCATTTCAATCCATTTCACAGCAGATGGCAGTGTGTCCATTTCAATCCATTTCACAGCAAATGGCAGTGTGTCCATTTCAATCCATTTCACAGCAGATGGCAGTGTGTCCATTTCAATCCATTTCACAGCAAATGGCAGTGTGTCCATTTCAATCCATTTCACAGCTGATGGCAGTGTGTCCATTTCAATCCATTTCACAGCTGATGGCAGTGTGTCCATTTCAATCCATTTCACAGCTGATGGCAGTGTGTCCATTTCAATCCATTTCACAGCAAATGGCAGTGTGTCCATTTCAATCCAATTCACAGCTGATGGCAGTGTGTCCATTTCAATCCATTTCACAGCTGATGGCAGTGTGTCCATTTCAATCCATTTCACAGCAAATGGCAGTGTGTCCATTTCAATCCATTTCACAGCAAATGGCAGTGTGTCCATTTCAATCCATTTCACAGCAGATGGCAGTTTGTCCATTTCAATCCATTTCACAGCTGATGGCAGTGTGTCCATTTCACTCCATTTCACAGCAGATGGCAGTGTGTCCATTTCAATCCATTTCACAGCTGATGGCAGTGTGTCCATTTCAATCCATTTCACAGCTGAAGGCAGTGTGTCCATTTCAATCCATTTCACAGCAGATGGCAGTTTGTCCATTTCAATCCATTTCACAGCTGATGGCAGTGTGTCCATTTCAATCCATTTCACAGCTGAAGGCAGTGTGTCCATTTCAATCCATTTCACAGCTGAAGGCAGTGTGTCCATTTCAATCCATTTCACAGCAGATGGCAGTGTGTCCATTTCAATCCATTTCACAGCTGATGGCAGTGTGTCCATTTCAATCCATTTCACAGCTGATGGCAGTGTGTCCATTTCACTCAAATTCACAGCTGATGGCAGTGTGTCCATTTCAATCCATTTCACAGCTGATGGCAGTGTGTCCATTTCAATCCATTTCACAGCTGATGGCAGTGTGTCCATTTCAATCCATTTCACAGCTGATGGCAGTGTGTCCATTTCAATCCATTTCACAGCTGATGGCAGTGTGTCCATTTCAATCCATTTCACAGCTGATGGCAGTGTGTCCATTTCAATCCATTTCACAGCTGATGGCAGTGTGTCCATTTCAATCCATTTCACAGCTGATGGCAGTGTGTCAATTTCAATCCATTTCACAGCTGATGGCAGTGTGTCCATTTCAATCCATTTCACAGCTGATGGCAGTGTGTCCATTTCAATCCATTTCACAGCAGATGGCAGTGTGTCCATTTCAATCCATTTCACAGCTGAAGGCAGTGTGTCCATTTCAATCCATTTCACAGCAGATGGCAGTGTGTCCATTTCAATCCATTTCACAGCAGATGGCAGTGTGTCCATTTCAACCCATTTCACAGCAGATGGCAGTGTGTCTATTTCAATCCATTTCACAGCTGATGGCAGTGTGTCCATTTCAATCCATTTCACAGCAGATGGCAGTGTGTCCATTTCAATCCATTTCACAGCTGATGGCAGTGTGTCCATTTCAATCCATTTCACAGCTGATGGCAGTGTGTCCATTTCACTCAAATTCACAGCTGATGGCAGTGTGTCCATTTCAATCCATTTCACAGCTGATGGCAGTGTGTCCATTTCAATCCATTTCACAGCAGATGGCAGTGTGTCCATTTCAATCCATTTCACAGCTGATGGCAGTGTGTCCATTTCAATCCATTTCACAGCTGATGGCAGTGTGTCCATTTCAATCCATTTCACAGCTGATGGCAGTGTGTCCATTTCAATCCATTTCACAGCTGATGGCAGTGTGTCCATTTCAATCCATTTCACAGCAAATGGCAGTGTGTCCATTTCAATCCATTTCACAGCAGATGGCAGTTTGTCCATTTCAATCCATTTCACAGCTGATGGCAGTGTGTCCATTTCAATCCATTTCACAGCAGATGGCAGTGTGTCCATTTCAATCCATTTCACAGCTGATGGCAGTGTGTCCATTTCAATCCATTTCACAGCTGATCGCAGTGTGTCCATTTCACTCAAATTCACAGCTGATGGCAGTGTGTCCATTTCAATCCATTTCACAGCTGATGGCAGTGTGTCCATTTCAATCCATTTCACAGCTGATGGCAGTGTGTCCATTTCAATCCATTTCACAGCTGATGGCAGTGTGTCCATTTCAATCCATTTCACAGCTGATGGCAGTGTGTCCATTTCAATCCATTTCACAGCTGATGGCAGTGTGTCCATTTCAATCCATTTCACAGCTGATGGCAGTGTGACCATTTCAATCCATTTCACAGCTGATGGCAGTGTGTCCATTTCAATCCATTTCACAGCTGATGGCAGTGTGTCCATTTCAATCCATTTCACAGCTGATGGCAGTGTGTCCATTTCAATCCATTTCACAGCTGAAGGCAGTGTGTCCATTTCAATCCATTTCACAGCTGATGGCAGTGTGTCCATTTCAATCCATTTCACAGCAAATGGCAGTGTGTCCATTTCAATCCATTTCACAGCAGATGGCAGTGTGTCCATTTCACTCCATTTCACAGCTGATGGCAGTGTGTCCATTTCACTCCATTTCACAGCTGATGGCAGTGTGTCCATTTCAATCCATTTCACAGCTGATGGCAGTGTGTCCATTTCAATCCATTTCACAGCAGATGGCAGTGTGTCCATTTCAATCCATTTCACAGCTGATGGCAGTGTGTCCATTTCAATCCATTTCACAGCAGATGGCAGTGTGTCCATTTCAATCCATTTCACAGCAAATGGCAGTGTGTCCATTTCAATCCATTTCACAGCAGATGGCAGTGTGTCCATTTCAATCCATTTCACAGCAAATGGCAGTGTGTCCATTTCAATCCATTTCACAGCTGATGGCAGTGTGTCCATTTCAATCCATTTCACAGCTGATGGCAGTGTGTCCATTTCAATCCATTTCACAGCTGATGGCAGTGTGTCCATTTCAATCCATTTCACAGCAAATGGCAGTGTGTCCATTTCAATCCAATTCACAGCTGATGGCAGTGTGTCCATTTCAATCCATTTCACAGCTGATGGCAGTGTGTCCATTTCAATCCATTTCACAGCAAATGGCAGTGTGTCCATTTCAATCCATTTCACAGCAAATGGCAGTGTGTCCATTTCAATCCATTTCACAGCAGATGGCAGTTTGTCCATTTCAATCCATTTCACAGCTGATGGCAGTGTGTCCATTTCACTCCATTTCACAGCAGATGGCAGTGTGTCCATTTCAATCCATTTCACAGCTGATGGCAGTGTGTCCATTTCAATCCATTTCACAGCTGAAGGCAGTGTGTCCATTTCAATCCATTTCACAGCAGATGGCAGTTTGTCCATTTCAATCCATTTCACAGCTGATGGCAGTGTGTCCATTTCAATCCATTTCACAGCTGAAGGCAGTGTGTCCATTTCAATCCATTTCACAGCTGAAGGCAGTGTGTCCATTTCAATCCATTTCACAGCAGATGGCAGTGTGTCCATTTCAATCCATTTCACAGCTGATGGCAGTGTGTCCATTTCAATCCATTTCACAGCTGATGGCAGTGTGTCCATTTCAATCCATTTCACAGCTGATGGCAGTGTGTCCATTTCAATCCATTTCACAGCTGATGGCAGTGTGTCCATTTCAATCCATTTCACAGCTGATGGCAGTGTGTCCATTTCAATCCATTTCACAGCTGATGGCAGTGTGTCCATTTCAATCCATTTCACAGCTGATGGCAGTGTGTCCATTTCAATCCATTTCACAGCTGATGGCAGTGTGTCCATTTCACTCCATTTCACAGCAGATGGCAGTGTGTCCATTTCAATCCATTTCACAGCTGATGGCAGTGTGTCCATTTCAATCCATTTCACAGCTGAAGGCAGTGTGTCCATTTCAATCCATTTCACAGCTGAAGGCAGTGTGTCCATTTCAATCCATTTCACAGCAGATGGCAGTGTGTCCATTTCAATCCATTTCACAGCAGATGGCAGTGTGTCCATTTCAACCCATTTCACAGCAGATGGCAGTGTGTCCATTTCAATCCATTTCACAGCTGATGGCAGTGTGTCCATTTAAATCCATTTCACAGCAAATGGCAGTGTGTCCATTTCAATCCATTTCACAGCAGATGGCAGTGTGTCCATTTCAATCCATTTCACAGCTGATGGCAGTGTGTCCATTTCAATCCATTTCACAGCAGATGGCAGTGTGTCCATTTCAATCCATTTCACAGCAGATGGCAGTGTGTCCATTTCAATCCATTTCACAGCTGAAGGCAGTGTGTCCATTTCAATCCATTTCACAGCAGATGGCAGTGTGTCCATTTCAATCCATTTCACAGCAGATGGCAGTGTGTCCATTTCAATCCATTTCACAGCAGATGGCAGTGTGTCCATTTCACTCAAATTCACAGCTGATGGCAGTGTGTCCATTTCAATCCATTTCACAGCTGATGGCAGTGTGTCCATTTCAATCCATTTCACAGCAGATGGCAGTGTGTCCATTTCAATCCATTTCACAGCTGATGGCAGTGTGTCCATTTCAATCCATTTCACAGCTGATGGCAGTGTGTCCATTTCAATCCATTTCACAGCTGATGGCAGTGTGTCCATTTCAATCCATTTCACAGCTGATGGCAGTGTGTCCATTTCAATCCATTTCACAGCAAATGGCAGTGTGTCCATTTCAATCCATTTCACAGCAGATGGCAGTTTGTCCATTTCAATCCATTTCACAGCTGATGGCAGTGTGTCCATTTCAATCCATTTCACAGCAGATGGCAGTGTGTCCATTTCAATCCATTTCACAGCTGATGGCAGTGTGTCCATTTCAATCCATTTCACAGCTGATGGCAGTGTGTCCATTTCACTCAAATTCACAGCTGATGGCAGTGTGTCCATTTCAATCCATTTCACAGCTGATGGCAGTGTGTCCATTTCAATCCATTTCACAGCTGATGGCAGTGTGTCCATTTCAATCCATTTCACAGCTGATGGCAGTGTGTCCATTTCAATCCATTTCACAGCTGATGGCAGTGTGTCCATTTCAATCCATTTCACAGCTGATGGCAGTGTGTCCATTTCAATCCATTTCACAGCTGATGGCAGTGTGTCCATTTCAATCCATTTCACAGCTGATGGCAGTGTGTCCATTTCAATCCATTTCACAGCGGATGGCAGTGTGTCCATTTCAATCCATTTCACAGCTGATGGCAGTGTGTCCATTTCAATCCATTTCACAGCAGATGGCAGTTTGTCCATTTCAATCCATTTCACAGCTGATGGCAGTGTGTCCATTTCAATCCATTTCACAGCAGATGGCAGTGTGTCCATTTCAATCCATTTCACAGCTGATGGCAGTGTGTCCATTTCAATCCATTTCACAGCTGATGGCAGTGTGTCCATTTCACTCAAATTCACAGCTGATGGCAGTGTGTCCATTTCAATCCATTTCACAGCTGATGGCAGTGTGTCCATTTCAATCCATTTCACAGCTGATGGCAGTGTGTCCATTTCAATCCATTTCACAGCTGATGGCAGTGTGTCCATTTCAATCCATTTCACAGCTGATGGCAGTGTGTCCATTTCAATCCATTTCACAGCTGATGGCAGTGTGTCCATTTCAATCCATTTCACAGCTGAAGGCAGTGTGTCCATTTCAATCCATTTCACAGCTGATGGCAGTGTGTCCATTTCAATCCATTTCACAGCAAATGGCAGTGTGTCCATTTCAATCCATTTCACAGCAGATGGCAGTGTGTCCATTTCACTCCATTTCACAGCTGATGGCAGTGTGTCCATTTCACTCCATTTCACAGCTGATGGCAGTGTGTCCATTTCAATCCATTTCACAGCTGATGGCAGTGTGTCCATTTCAATCCATTTCACAGCAGATGGCAGTGTGTCCATTTCAATCCATTTCACAGCTGATGGCAGTGTGTCCATTTCAATCCATTTCACAGCAGATGGCAGTGTGTCCATTTCAATCCATTTCACAGCAAATGGCAGTGTGTCCATTTCAATCCATTTCACAGCAGATGGCAGTGTGTCCATTTCAATCCATTTCACAGCAAATGGCAGTGTGTCCATTTCAATCCATTTCACAGCTGATGGCAGTGTGTCCATTTCAATCCATTTCACAGCTGATGGCAGTGTGTCCATTTCAATCCATTTCACAGCTGATGGCAGTGTGTCCATTTCAATCCATTTCACAGCAAATGGCAGTGTGTCCATTTCAATCCAATTCACAGCTGATGGCAGTGTGTCCATTTCAATCCATTTCACAGCTGATGGCAGTGTGTCCATTTCAATCCATTTCACAGCAAATGGCAGTGTGTCCATTTCAATCCATTTCACAGCTGATGGCAGTGTGTCCATTTCAATCCATTTCACAGCTGATGGCAGTGTGTCCATTTCAATCCATTTCACAGCTGAAGGCAGTGTGTCCATTTCAATCCATTTCACAGCTGATGGCAGTGTGTCCATTTCAATCCATTTCACAGCAAATGGCAGTGTGTCCATTTCAATCCACTTCACAGCAGATGGCAGTTTGTCCATTTCAATCCATTTCACAGCTGATGGCAGTGTGTCCATTTCAATCCATTTCACAGCTGAAGGCAGTGTGTCCATTTCAATCCATTTCACAGCTGATGGCAGTGTGTCCATTTCAATCCATTTCACAGCTGAAGGCAGTGTGTCCATTTCAATCCATTTCACAGCTGATGGCAGTGTGTCCATTTCAATCCATTTCACAGCAAATGGCAGTGTGTCCATTTCAATCCATTTCACAGCAGATGGCAGTTTGTCCATTTCAATCCATTTCACAGCTGATGGCAGTGTGTCCATTTCACTCCATTTCACAGCAGATGGCAGTGTGTCCATTTCAATCCATTTCACAGCTGATGGCAGTGTGTCCATTTCAATCCATTTCACAGCTGAAGGCAGTGTGTCCATTTCAATCCATTTCACAGCAGATGGCAGTTTGTCCATTTCAATCCATTTCACAGCTGATGGCAGTGTGTCCATTTCAATCCATTTCACAGCTGAAGGCAGTGTGTCCATTTCAATCCATTTCACAGCTGAAGGCAGTGTGTCCATTTCAATCCATTTCACAGCAGATGGCAGTGTGTCCATTTCAATCCATTTCACAGCTGATGGCAGTGTGTCCATTTCAATCCATTTCACAGCTGATGGCAGTGTGTCCATTTCACTCAAATTCACAGCTGATGGCAGTGTGTCCATTTCAATCCATTTCACAGCTGATGGCAGTGTGTCCATTTCAATCCATTTCACAGCTGATGGCAGTGTGTCCATTTCAATCCATTTCACAGCTGATGGCAGTGTGTCCATTTCAATCCATTTCACAGCTGATGGCAGTGTGTCAATTTCACTCCATTTCACAGCTGATGGCAGTGTGTCCATTTCAATCCATTTCACAGCTGATGGCAGTGTGTCCATTTCAATCCATTTCACAGCTGAAGGCAGTGTGTCCATTTCAATCCATTTCACAGCTGAAGGCAGTGTGTCCATTTCAATCCATTTCACAGCAGATGGCAGTGTGTCCATTTCAATCCATTTCACAGCAGATGGCAGTGTGTCCATTTCAATCCATTTCACAGCAGATGGCAGTGTGTCCATTTCAATCCATTTCACAGCTGATGGCAGTGTGTCCATTTCAATCCATTTCACAGCAAATGGCAGTGTGTCCATTTCAATCCATTTCACAGCAGATGGCAGTGTGTCCATTTCAATCCATTTCACAGCTGATGGCAGTGTGTCCATTTCAATCCATTTCACAGCAGATGGCAGTGTGTCCATTTCAATCCATTTCACAGCTGATGGCAGTGTGTCCATTTCAATCCATTTCACAGCTGATGGCAGTGTGTCCATTTCACTCAAATTCACAGCTGATGGCAGTGTGTCCATTTCAATCCATTTCACAGCTGATGGCAGTGTGTCCATTTCAATCCATTTCACAGCTGATGGCAGTGTGTCCATTTCAATCCATTTCACAGCTGATGGCAGTGTGTCCATTTCAATCCATTTCACAGCTGATGGCAGTGTGTCCATTTCAATCCATTTCACAGCTGATGGCAGTGTGTCCATTTCAATCCATTTCACAGCTGATGGCAGTGTGTCCATTTCAATCCATTTCACAGCTGATGGCAGTGTGTCCATTTCAATCCATTTCACAGCTGATGGCAGTGTGTCCATTTCAATCCATTTCACAGCTGATGGCAGTGTGTCCATTTCAATCCATTTCACAGCTGATGGCAGTGTGTCCATTTCAATCCATTTCACAGCTGATGGCAGTATGTCCATTTCAATCCATTTCACAGCTGATGGCAGTGTGTCCATTTCAATCCATTTCACAGCTGATGGCAGTGTGTCCATTTCAATCCATTTCACAGCTGATGGCAGTGTGTCCATTTCAATCCATTTCAAAGCTGAAGGCAGTGTGTCCATTTCAATCCATTTCACAGCTGAAGGCAGTGTGTCCATTTCAATCCATTTCACAGCAGATGGCAGTGTGTCCATTTCAATCCATTTCACAGCAGATGGCAGTGTGTCCATTTCAATCCATTTCACAGCAGATGGCAGTGTGTCCATTTCAATCCATTTCACAGCTGATGGCAGTGTGTCCATTTCAATCCATTTCACAGCAAATGGCAGTGTGTCCATTTCAATCCATTTCACAGCAGATGGCAGTGTGTCCATTTCACTCCATTTCACAGCTGATGGCAGTGTGTCCATTTCAATCCATTTCACAGCTGATGGCAGTGTGTCCATTTCAATCCATTTCACAGCTGATGGCAGTGTGTCCATTTCAATCCATTTCACAGCTGATGGCAGTGTGTCCATTTCAATCCATTTCACAGCTGATGGCAGTGTGTCAATTTCAATCCATTTCACAGCTGATGGCAGTGTGTCCATTTCAATCCATTTCACAGCTGATGGCAGTGTGTCCATTTCAATCCATTTCACAGCTGAAGGCAGTGTGTCCATTTCAATCCATTTCACAGCTGAAGGCAGTGTGTCCATTTCAATCCATTTCACAGCAGATGGCAGTGTGTCCATTTCAATCCATTTCACAGCAGATGGCAGTGTGTCCATTTCAATCCATTTCACAGCAGATGGCAGTGTGTCCATTTCAATCCATTTCACAGCTGATGGCAGTGTGTCCATTTCAATCCATTTCACAGCAAATGGCAGTGTGTCCATTTCAATCCATTTCACAGCAGATGGCAGTGTGTCCATTTCAATCCATTTCACAGCTGATGGCAGTGTGTCCATTTCAATCCATTTCACAGCAGATGGCAGTGTGTCCATTTCAATCCATTTCACAGCTGATGGCAGTGTGTCCATTTCAATCCATTTCACAGCTGATGGCAGTGTGTCCATTTCACTCAAATTCACAGCTGATGGCAGTGTGTCCATTTCAATCCATTTCACAGCTGATGGCAGTGTGTCCATTTCAATCCATTTCACAGCTGATGGCAGTGTGTCCATTTCAATCCATTTCACAGCTGATGGCAGTGTGTCCATTTCAATCCATTTCACAGCTGATGGCAGTGTGTCCATTTCAATCCATTTCACAGCTGATGGCAGTGTGTCCATTTCAATCCATTTCACAGCTGAAGGCAGTGTGTCCATTTCAATCCATTTCACAGCAGATGGCAGTGTGTCCATTTCAATCCATTTCACAGCAGATGGCAGTGTGTCCATTTCAATCCATTTCACAGCAGATGGCAGTGTGTCCATTTCAATCCATTTCACAGCTGATGGCAGTGTGTCCATTTCAATCCATTTCACAGCAAATGGCAGTGTGTCCATTTCAATCCATTTCACAGCAGATGGCAGTGTGTCCATTTCAATCCATTTCACATCTGATGGCAGTGTGTCCATTTCAATCCATTTCACAGCAGATGGCAGTGTGTCCATTTCAATCCATTTCACAGCTGATGGCAGTGTGTCCATTTCAATCCATTTCACAGCTGATGGCAGTGTGTCCATTTCACTCAAATTCACAGCTGATGGCAGTGTGTCCATTTCAATCCATTTCACAGCTGATGGCAGTGTGTCCATTTCAATCCATTTCACAGCTGATGGCAGTGTGTCCATTTCAATCCATTTCACAGCTGATGGCAGTGTGTCCATTTCAATCCATTTCACAGCTGATGGCAGTGTGTCCATTTCAATCCATTTCACAGCTGATGGCAGTGTGTCCATTTCAATCCATTTCACAGCTGATGGCAGTGTGTCCATTTCAATCCATTTCACAGCTGATGGCAGTGTGTCCATTTCAATCCATTTCACAGCTGATGGCAGTGTGTCCATTTCAATCCATTTCACAGCTGATGGCAGTATGTCCATTTCAATCCATTTCACAGCTGATGGCAGTGTGTCCATTTCAATCCATTTCACAGCTGATGGCAGTGTGTCCATTTCAATCCATTTCACAGCTGATGGCAGTGTGTCCATTTCAATCCATTTCACAGCTGATGGCAGTGTGTCCATTTCAATCCATTTCAAAGCTGAAGGCAGTGTGTCCATTTCAATCCATTTCACAGCTGAAGGCAGTGTGTCCATTTCAATCCATTTCACAGCAGATGGCAGTGTGTCCATTTCAATCCATTTCACAGCAGATGGCAGTGTGTCCATTTCAATCCATTTCACAGCAGATGGCAGTGTGTCCATTTCAATCCATTTCACAGCTGATGGCAGTGTGTCCATTTCAATCCATTTCACAGCAAATGGCAGTGTGTCCATTTCAATCCATTTCACAGCAGATGGCAGTGTGTCCATTTCACTCCATTTCACAGCTGATGGCAGTGTGTCCATTTCAATCCATTTCACAGCTGATGGCAGTGTGTCCATTTCAATCCATTTCACAGCAAATGGAAGATTATCCATTTCAATCCATTTCACAGCAAATGGCAGTGTGTCCATTTCAATCCATTTCACAGCAGATGGCAGTGTGTCCATTTCAATCCATTTCACAGCTGATGGCAGTGTGTCCATTTCAATCCATTTCACAGCAGATGGCAGTGTGACCATTTCAATCCATTTCACAGCAAATGGCAGTGTGTCCATTTCAATCCATTTCACAGCACATGGCAGTGTGTCCATTTCAATCCATTTCACAGCAAATGGCAGTGTGTCCATTTCAATCCATTTCACAGCTGATGGCAGTGTGTCCATTTCAATCCATTTCACAGCTGATGGCAGTGTGTCCATTTCAATCCATTTCACAGCAAATGGCAGTGTGTCCATTTCAATCCATTTCACAGCTGATGGCAGTGTGTCCATTTCAATCCATTTCACAGCTGATGGCAGTGTGTCCATTTCAATCCATTTCACAGCAAATGGCAGTGTGTCCATTTCAATCCATTTCACAGCAAATGGCAGTGTGTCCATTTCAATCCATTTCACAGCAGATGGCAGTTTGTCCATTTCAATCCATTTCACAGCTGATGGCAGTGTGTCCATTTCACTCCATTTCACAGCAGATGGCAGTGTGTCCATTTCAATCCATTTCACAGCTGATGGCAGTGTGTCCATTTCAATCCATTTCACAGCTGAAGGCAGTGTGTCCATTTCAATCCATTTCACAGCAGATGGCAGTGTGTCCATTTCAATCCATTTCACAGCAAATGGCAGTGTGTCCATTTCAATCCATTTCACAGCTGATGGCAGTGTGTCCATTTCAATCCATTTCACAGCAGATGGCAGTGTGTCCATTTCAATCCATTTCACAGCAGATGGCAGTTTGTCCATTTCAATCCATTTCACAGCTGATGGCAGTGTGTCCATTTCAATCCATTTCACAGCTGAAGGCAGTGTGTCCATTTCAATCCATTTCACAGCTGAAGGCAGTGTGTCCATTTCAATCCATTTCACAGCAGATGGCAGTGTGTCCATTTCAATCCATTTCACAGCTGATGGAAGTGTGTCCATTTCAATCCATTTCACAGCTGATGGAAGTGTGTCCATTTCAATCCATTACACAGCTGATGGCAGTGTGTCCATTTCAATCCATTTCACAGCTGATGGCAGTGTGTCCAATTCAATCCATTTCACAGCTGATGGCAGTGTGTCCATTTCAATCCATTTCACAGCTGATGGCAGTGTGTCCATTTCAATCCATTTCACAGCTGATGGCAGTGTGTCCATTTCAATCCATTTCACAGCTGATGGCAGTGTGTCCATTTCAATCCATTTCACAGCTGATGGCAGTGTGTCCATTTCACTCAAATTCACAGCTGATGGCAGTGTGTCCATTTCAATCCATTTCACAGCTGATGGCAGTGTGTCCATTTCTATCCATTTCACAGCTGATGGCAGTGTGTCCATTTCAATCCATTTCACAGCTGATGGCAGTGTGTCCATTTCAATCCATTTCACAGCTGATGGCAGTGTGTCCATTTCAATCCATTTCACAGCTGATGGCAGTGTGTCCATTTCAATCCATTTCACAGCTGATGGCAGTGTGTCCATTTCAATCCATTTCACAGCTGATGGCAGTGTGTCCATTTCAATCCATTTCACAGCTGATGGCAGTGTGTCCATTTCAATCCATTTCACAGCTGATGGCAGTGTGTCCATTTCAATCCATTTCACAGCTGATGGCAGTGTGTCCATTTCAATCCATTTCACAGCAGATGGCAGTGTGTCCATTTCAATCCATTTCACAGCTGATGGCAGTGTGTCCATTTCAATCCATTTCACAGCTGATGGCAGTGTGTCCATTTCAATCCATTTCACAGCAAATGGCAGTGTGTCCATTTCAATCCATTTCACAGCAGATGGCAGTGTGTCCATTTCAATCCATTTCACAGCTGATGGCAGTGTGTCCATTTCAATCCATTTCACAGCTGATGGCAGTGTGTCCATTTCAATCCATTTCACAGCTGATGGCAGTCTGTCCATTTCAATCCATTTCACAGCTGATGGCAGTGTGTCCATTTCAATCCATTTCACAGCTGATGGCAGTGTGTCCATTTCAATCCATTTCACAGCTGATGGCAGTGTGTCCATTTCAATCCATTTCACAGCTGATGGCAGTGTGTCCATTTCAATCCATTTCACAGCTGATGGCAGTGTGTCCATTTCAATCCATTTCACAGCTGATGGCAGTGTGTCCATTTCAATCCATTTCACAGCAGATGGCAGTGTGTCCATTTCACTCCATTACACAGCAGATGGCAGATTATCCATTTCACTCCATGACACAGCAGATGGCAGTGTGTCCATTTCACTCCATCACACAGCAGATGGCAGTGTGTCCATTTCAATCCATTTCACAGCAGATGACAGTGTCTCCATTTAACACCATTGCACAGAAGATGGCAGTGTGTCCATTTCAATCCATTACACAGCTGATGGCAGTGTGTCCATTTCAATCCATTGCACAGCAGATGGCAGTGTGTCCATTTCACTCCATTACACAGCAGATGGCAATGTGTCCATTTCACTCCATTACACAGCTGATGGCAGTGTGTACATTTCACTCCATTACACAGCTGATGGCAGTGTGTCCATTTCACTTCATTGCACAGCAGATGGCAGTGTGTCCATTTCAATCCATTACACAGCTGATGGCAGTGTGTCCTTTTCAATCCATAACACAGCAGATGGCAGTGTGTCCATTTCACTCCATTACACAGCAGATGGCAGTGTGTCCATTTCAATCCATTACACAGCTGATGGCAGTGTGTCCATTTCAATCCATTTCACAGCAGATGGCAGTGTGTCCATTTCACTCCATTACACAGCAGATGGCAATGTGTCCATTTCACTCCATTACACAGCAGATGGCAATGTGTCCATTTCACTCCATTACACAGCTGATGGCAGTGTGTACATTTCACTCCATTACACAGCAGAACGCAGCGTGTCCATTTCACCCCATTGCACAGCAGATGGCAGATTGTCCATTTCACTCCATTACAGTTCTGGTCACCCTAATATAGAAAGGATATTATTAAACGAGAAAGAGTGCAGAAAAGATTTACGAGGATGCTGCCAGGACTTGATGGTTTGACTTATAGGGAGAGGTTAGATAGACTGGGACTTTTTTCCCTGGAGAGTAGGAGGTTAAGGGGTGATCTTATACAAGTCTATAAAATAATGAGGGGCATAGATAAGGTAGATGGTCAAAATCTTTTCCCAAAGGTAGGGGAGTCTATAACGAGGGGACATAGATTTAAAGTGAGAGGGGAGAGATACAAAAGGGTCCAGAGGGGCAATTTTTTCACTCAAAGGGTGGTGAGTGTCTGGAACGAGCTGCCAGAGGCAGTAGTAGAGGCGGGTACAATTTTGTCTTTTAAAAAGCATTTGGACAGTTACATGGGTAAGATGGGTATGGAGAGATATGGGCCAAGTGCAGGCAATTGGGACTAGCTTAGTGGTATAAACTGGGCGACATGGACATGTTGGGCCGAAGGGCCTATTTCCATGTTGCAAACTTCTTCTACACAGCTGATGGCAGTGTGTCCATTTCACTCAAATTCACAGCAGATGGCAGTGTGTCCATTTCAATCCATTTCACAGCTGATGGCAGTGTGTCCATTTCAATCCATTTCACAGCTGATGGCAGTGTGTCCATTTCAATCCATTTCACAACTGATGGCAGTGTGTCCATTTCAATCCATTTCACAGCTGATGGCAGTGTGTCCATTTCAATCCATTTCACAGCTGATGGCAGTGTGTCCATTTCAATCCATTTCACAGCTGATGGCAGTGTGTCCATTTCAATCCATTTCACAGCTGATGGCTGTGTGTCCATTTCAATCCATTTCACAGCTGATGGCAGTGTTTCCATTTCAATCCATTTCACAGCTGAAGGCAGTGTGTCCATTTCAATCCATTTCACAGCTGATGGCAGTGTGTCCATTTCAATCCATTTCACCGCAAATGGCAGTGTGTCCATTTCAATCCATTTCACAGCAGATGGCAGTGTGTCCATTTCAATCCATTTCACAGCTGATGGCAGTGTGTCCATTTCAATCCATTTCACAGCAAATGGCAGTGTGTCCATTTCAATCCATTTCACAGCAGATGGCAGTGTGTCCATTTCACTCCATTTCACAGCTGATGGCAGTGTGTCCATTTCAATCCATTTCACAGCTGATGGCAGTGTGTCCATTTCAATCCATTTCACAGCAGATGGCAGATTATCCATTTCAATCCATTTCACAGCAGATGGCAGTGTGTCCATTTCAATCCATTTCACAGCAAATGGCAGTGTGTCCATTTCAATCCATTTCACAGCTGATGGCAGTGTGTCCATTTCAATCCATTTCACAGCTGATGGCAGTGTGTCCATTTCAATCCATTTCACAGCTGATGGCAGTGTGTCCATTTCAATCCATTTCACAGCAGATGGCAGTTTGTCCATTTCAATCCATTTCACAGCTGATGACAGTGTGTCCATTTCAATCCATTTCACAGCTGATGGCAGTGTGTCCATTTCAATCCATTTCACAGCAAATGGCAGTGTGTCCATTTCAATCCATTTCACAGCAGATGGCAGTGTGTCCATTTCAATCCATTTCACAGCTGATGGCAGTGTGTCCATTTCAATCCATTTCACAGCAGATGGCAGTGTGTCCATTTCAATCCATTTCACAGCTGATGGCAGTGTGTCCATTTCAATCCATTTCACAGCTGATGGCAGTGTGTCCATTTCAATCCATTTCACAGCTGAAGGCAGTGTGTCCATTTCAATCCATTTCACAGCTGATGGCAGTGTGTCCATTTCAATCCATTTCACAGCTGATGGCAGTGTGTCCATTTCAATCCATTTCACAGCAGATGGCAGTGTGTCCATTTCAATCCATTTCACAGCTGATGGCAGTGTGTCCATTTCAATCCATTTCACAGCTGATGGCAGTGTGTCCATTTCAATCCATTTCACAGCAGATGGCAGTGTGTCCATTTCAATCCATTTCACAGCTGATGGCAGTGTGTCCATTTCAATCCATTTCACAGCTGATGGCAGTGTGTCCATTTCAATCCATTTCACAGCTGATGGCAGTGTGTCCATTTCAATCCATTTCACAGCTGATGGCAGTGTGTCCATTTCAATCCATTTCACAGCTGATGGCAGTGTGTCCATTTCAATCCATTTCACAGCTGATGGCAGTGTGTCCATTTCAATCCATTTCACAGCTGAAGGCAGTGTGTCCATTTCAATCCATTTCACAGCTGATGGCAGTGTGTCCATTTCAATCCATTTCACAGCAAATGGCAGTGTGTCCATTTCAATCCATTTCACAGCAGATGGCAGTGTGTCCATTTCAATCCATTTCACAGCTGATGGCAGTGTGTCCATTTCAATCCATTTCACAGCAAATGGCAGTGTGTCCATTTCAATCCATTTCACAGCAGATGGCAGTGTGTCCATTTCAATCCATTTCACAGCTGATGGCAGTGTGTCCATTTCAATCCATTTCACAGCAGATGGCAGATTATCCATTTCAATCCATTTCACAGCAGATGGCAGTGTGTCCATTTCAATCCATTTCACAGCAAATGGCAGTGTGTCCATTTCAATCCATTTCACAGCAGATGGCAGTGTGTCCATTTCACTCCATTTCACAGCTGATGGCAGTGTGTCCATTTCACTCCATTTCACAGCTGATGGCAGTGTGTCCATTTCAATCCATTTCACAGCTGATGGCAGTGTGTCCATTTCAATCCATTTCACAGCAGATGGCAGTGTGTCCATTTCAATCCATTTCACAGCTGATGGCAGTGTGTCCATTTCAATCCATTTCACAGCTGATGGCAGTGTGTCCATTTCAATCCATTTCACAGCTGATGGCAGTGTGTCCATTTCAATCCATTTCACAGCTGATGGCAGTGTGTCCATTTCAATCCATTTCACAGCTGATGGCAGTTTGTCCATTTCAATCCATTTCACAGCTGATGGCAGTGTGTCCATTTCAATCCATTTCACAGCTGATGGCAGTGTGTCCATTTCAATCCATTTCACAGCTGATGGCAGTGTGTCCATTTCAATCCATTTCACAGCTGATGGCAGTGTGTCCATTTCAATCCATTTCACAGCTGAAGGCAGTGTGTCCATTTCAATCCATTTCACAGCAGATGGCAGTGTGTCCATTTCACTCCATTTCACAGCAGATGGCAGTGTGTCCATTTCACTCCATGACACAGCAGATGGCAGTGTGTCCATTTCAATCCATTTCACAGCTGATGGCAGTGTGTCCATTTCACTCCATTTCACAGCTGATGGCATTGTGTCCATTTCAATCCATTTTACAGCTGATGGCAGTGTGTCCATTTCAATCCATTTCACAGCTGAAGGCAGTGTGTCCATTTCAATCCATTTCACAGCTGAAGGCAGTGTGTCCATTTCAATCCATTTCACAGCAGATGGCAGTGTGTCCATTTCACTCCATTTCACAGCAGATGGCAGTGTGTCCATTTCACTCCATGACACAGCAGATGGCAGTGTGTCCATTTCAATCCATTTCACAGCTGATGGCAGTGTGTCCATTTCACTCCATCACACAGCTGATGGCAGTGTGTCCATTTCAATCCATTTCACAGCTGATGGCAGTGTGTCCATTTCACTCCATTTCACAGCAGATGGCAGAGTGTCCATTTCACCCCATTACACAGCAGATTGCAGTGTGCACATTTAACTCCACATCAGATCAGAATGCAGTGTCTCCATTTCACTCCATTACACAGCTGATGGCAGTGCGTACATTTCACTACATTACACAGCGTACGGCCATTTGTCCATTTCAATCCATTACACAGCAAATGTCAGTGTGTCCATTTCACTCTATTTCACAGCAGATGGCACTGTGTCCATTTCACTCCATGACACAGCAGATGACAGTGTGTCCATTTCACTCCATTTCACAGCAGATGGCAGTGTGTCCATTTCAATCCATTACACAGCTGATGGCAGTGTGTCCATTTCAATCCATTACACAGCAGATGGCAGTGTGTCCATTTCACTCCATTGCACAGCAGATGGCAATGTGTCCATTTCAATCCATTACACAGCTGATGGCAGTGTGTACATTTCACTCCATTACACAGCAGATGGCATTGTCTCCATTTCACTCCATTACACAGCTGATGGCAGTGTGTACATTTCACTCCATTACACAGCAGAACGCAGCGTGTCCATTTCACCCCATTGCACAGCAGATGGCAGATTGTCCATTTCACTCCATTACAGTTCTGGTCACCCTAATATAGAAAGGATATTATTAAACGAGAAAGAGTGCAGAAAAGATTTACGAGGATGCTGCCAGGACTTGATGGTTTGACTTATAGGGAGAGGTTAGATAGACTGGGACTTTTTTCCCTGGAGAGTAGGAGGTTAAGGGGTGATCTTATACAAGTCTATAAAATAATGAGGGGCATAGATAAGGTAGATGGTCAAAATCTTTTCCCAAAGGTAGGGGAGTCTATAACGAGGGGACATAGATTTAAGGAGAGGGGAGAGATACAAAAGGGTCCAGAGGGGCAATTTTTTCACTCAAAGGGTGGTGAGTGTCTGGAACGAGCTGCCAGAGGCAGTAGTAGAGGCGGGTACAATTTTGTCTTTTAAAAAGCATTTGGACAGTTACATGGGTAAGATGGGTATGGAGGGATATGGGCCAAGTGCAGGCAATTGGGACTAGCTTAGTGGTATAAACTGGGCGACATGGACATGTTGGGCCGAAGGGCCTATTTCCATGTTGCAAACTTCTTCTACACAGCTGATGGCAGTGTGTCCATTTCACTCAAATTCACAGCTGATGGCAGTGTGTCCATTTCACTCAAATTCACAGCAGATGGCAGTGTGTCCATTTCAATCCATTTCACAGCTGATGGCAGTGTGTCCATTTCAATCCATTTCACAGCTGATGGCAGTGTGTCCATTTCAATCCATTTCACAGCTGATGGCAGTGTGTCCATTTCAATCCATTTCACAGCTGATGGCAGTGTGTCCATTTCAATCCATTACAGAGCAGATGACAGTGTGTCCATTTCACTCAAATTCACAGCTGATGGCAGTGTGTCCATTTCACTCAAATTCACAGCTGATGGCAGTGTGTCCATTTCACTCAAATTCACAGCTGATGACAGTGTGTCCATTTCACTCAAATTCACAGCTGATGGCAGTGTGTCCATTTCACTCAAATTCACAGCAGATGGCAGTGTGTCCATTTCACTCAAATTCAAAGCTGATGGCAGTGTGTCCATTTCACTCAAATTCATAGCTGATGGCAGTGTGTCCATTTCACTCAAATTCACAGCTGATGGCAGTGTGTCCATTTCACTCAAATTCATAGCTGATGGCAGTGTGTCCATTTCACTCAAATTCACAGCTGATGGCATTGTGTCCATTTCACTCAAATTCACAGCTGATGGCAGTGTGTCCATTTCACTCAAATTCACAGCTGATGGCAGTGTGTCCATTTCACTCAAATTCACAGCTGATGACAGTGTGTCCATTTCACTCAAATTCACAGCTGATGGCAGTGTGTCCATTTCACTCAAATTCACAGCTGATGGCAGTGTGTCCATTTCACTCAAATTCACAGCTGATGGCAGTGTGTCCATTTCACTCAAATTCATAGCTGATGGCAGTGTGTCCATTTCACTCAAATTCACAGCTGATGGCAGTGTGTCCATTTCACTCAAATTCACAGCTGATGGCAGTGTGTCCATTTCACTCAAATTCATAGCTGATGGCAGTGTGTCCATTTCACTCAAATTCACAGCTGATGGCAGTGTGTCCATTTCACTCAAATTCACAGCTGATGGCAGTGTGTCCATTTCACTCAAATTCACAGCTGATGGCAGTGTGTCCATTTCAATCCATTTCACAGCTGATGGCAGTGTGTCCATTTCACTCAAATTCACAGCTGATGTCAGTGTGTCCATTTCAATCCATTTCACAGCTGATGGCAGTGTGTCCATTTCAATCCATTTCACAGCTGATGGCAGTGTGTCCATTTCAATCCATTTCACAGCTGAAGGCAGTGTGTCCATTTCAATCCATTTCACAGCTGATGGCAGTGTGTCCATTTCAATCCATTTCACATCAAATGGCAGTGTGTCCATTTCACTCAAATTCACAGCTGATGGCAGTGTGTCCATTTCACTCAAATTCACAGCTGATGGCAGTGTGTCCATTTCAATCCATTTCACAGCTGATGGCAGTGTGTCCAATTCAATCCATTTCACAGCTGATGGCAGTGTGTCCATTTCAATCCATTTCACAGCTGATGGCAGTGTGTCCATTTCAATCCATTTCACAGCTGATGGCAGTGTGTCCATTTCAATCCATTTCACAGCTGATGGCAGTGTGTCCATTTCAATCCATTTCACAGCTGATGGCAGTGTGTCCATTTCACTCAAATTCACAGCTGATGGCAGTGTGTCCATTTCAATCCATTTCACAGCTGATGGCAGTGTGTCCATTTCTATCCATTTCACAGCTGATGGCAGTGTGTCCATTTCAATCCATTTCACAGCTGATGGCAGTGTGTCCATTTCAATCCATTTCACAGCTGATGGCAGTGTGTCCATTTCAATCCATTTCACAGCTGATGGCAGTGTGTCCATTTCAATCCATTTCACAGCAGATGGCAGTGTGTCCATTTCAATCCATTTCACAGCTGATGGCAGTGTGTCCATTTCAATCCATTTCACAGCTGATGGCAGTGTGTCCATTTCAATCCATTTCACAGCAAATGGCAGTGTGTCCATTTCAATCCATTTCACAGCAGATGGCAGTGTGTCCATTTCAATCCATTTCACAGCTGATGGCAGTGTGTCCATTTCAATCCATTTCACAGCAGATGGCAGTGTGTCCATTTCAATCCATTTCACAGCAAATGGCAGTGTGTCCATTTCAATCCATTTCACAGCTGATGGCAGTGTGTCCATTTCAATCCATTTCACAGCTGATGGCAGTGTGTCCATTTCAATCCATTTCACAGCTGATGGCAGTGTGTCCATTTCAATCCATTTCACAGCTGATGGCAGTGTGTCCATTTCAATCCATTTCACAGCTGATGGCAGTCTGTCCATTTCAATCCATTTCACAGCTGATGGCAGTGTGTCCATTTCAATCCATTTCACAGCTGATGGCAGTGTGTCCATTTCAATCCATTTCACAGCTGAAGGCAGTGTGTCCATTTCAATCCATTTCACAGCTGATGGCAGTGTGTCCATTTCAATCCATTTCACAGCAAATGGCAGTGTGTCCATTTCAATCCATTTCACAGCAGATGGCAGTGTGTCCATTTCAATCCATTTCACAGCTGATGGCAGTGTGTCCATTTCAATCCATTTCACAGCAAATGGCAGTGTGTCCATTTCAATCCATCTCACAGCAGATGGCAGTGTGTCCATTTCACTCCATTTCACAGCTGATGGCAGTGTGTCCATTTCAATCCATTTCACAGCTGATGGCAGTGTGTCCATTTCAATCCATTTCACAGCAGATGGCAGATTATCCATTTCAATCCATTTCACAGCAGATGGCAGTGTGTCCATTTCAATCCATTTCACAGCAAATGGCAGTGTGTCCATTTCAATCCATTTCACAGCAGATGGCAGTGTGTCCATTTCACTCCATTTCACAGCTGATGGCAGTGTGTCCATTTCAATCCATTTCACAGCTGATGGCAGTCTGTCCATTTCAATCCATTTCACAGCTGATGGCAGTGTGTCCATTTCAATCCATTTCACAGCTGATGGCAGTGTGTCCATTTCAATCCATTTCACAGCTGAAGGCAGTGTGTCCATTTCAATCCATTTCACAGCTGATGGCAGTGTGTCCATTTCAATCCATTTCACAGCAAATGGCAGTGTGTCCATTTCAATCCATTTCACAGCAGATGGCAGTGTGTCCATTTCAATCCATTTCACAGCTGATGGCAGTGTGTCCATTTCAATCCATTTCACAGCAAATGGCAGTGTGTCCATTTCAATCCATCTCACAGCAGATGGCAGTGTGTCCATTTCACTCCATTTCACAGCTGATGGCAGTGTGTCCATTTCAATCCATTTCACAGCTGATGGCAGTGTGTCCATTTCAATCCATTTCACAGCAGATGGCAGATTATCCATTTCAATCCATTTCACAGCAGATGGCAGTGTGTCCATTTCAATCCATTTCACAGCAAATGGCAGTGTGTCCATTTCAATCCATTTCACAGCAGATGGCAGTGTGTCCATTTCACTCCATTTCACAGCTGATGGCAGTGTGTCCATTTCACTCCATTTCACAGCTGATGGCAGTGTGTCCATTTCAATCCATTTCACAGCTGATGGCAGTGTGTCCATTTCAATCCATTTCACAGCAGATGGCAGTGTGTCCATTTCAATCCATTTCACAGCTGATGGCAGTGTGTCCATTTCAATCCATTTCACAGCTGATGGCAGTGTGTCCATTTCAATCCATTTCACAGCAAATGGCAGTGTGTCCATTTCAATCCATTTCACAACTGATGGCAGTGTGTCCATTTCAATCCATTTCACAGCTGATGGCAGTGTGTCCATTTCAATCCATTTCACAGCTGATGGCAGTGTGTCCATTTCAATCCATTTCACAGCAGATGGCAGTGTGTCCATTTCAATCCATTTCACAGCAGATGGCAGTGTGTCCATTTCAATCCATTTCACAGCAGATGGCAGTGTGTCCATTTCAATCCATTTCACAGCTGATGGCAGTGTGTCCATTTCAATCCATTTCACAGCTGATGGCAGTGTGTCCATTTCAATCCATTTCACAGCTGATGGCAGTGTGTCCATTTCAATCCATTTCACAGCTGATGGCAGTGTGTCCATTTCAATCCATTTCACAGCTGATGGCAGTGTGTCCATTTCAATCCATTTCACAGCTGATGGCAGTGTGTCCATTTCAATCCATTTCACAGCTGATGGCAGTGTGTCCATTTCAATCCATTTCACAGCTGATGGCAGTGTGTCCATTTCAATCCATTTCACAGCTGATGGCAGTGTGTCCATTTCAATCCATTTCACAGCTGATGGCAGTGTGTCCATTTCAATCCATTTCACAGCTGATGGCAGTGTGTCCATTTCAATCCATTTCACAGCTGATGGCAGTGTGTCCATTTCAATCCATTTCACAGCTGAAGGCAGTGTGTCCATTTCAATCCATTTCACAGCAGATGGCAGTGTGTCCATTTCAATCCATTTCACAGCTGAAGGCAGTGTGTCCATTTCAATCCATTTCACAGCTGATGGCAGTGTGTCCATTTCAATCCATTTCACAGCAGATGGCAGTGTGTCCATTTCAATCCATTTCACAGCTGATGGCAGTGTGTCCATTTCAATCCATTTCACAGCTGAAGGCAGTGTGTCCATTTCAATCCATTTCACAGCAGATGGCAGAGTGTCCATTTCAGCCCATTACACAGCTGATGGAAGTGTGTCCATTTCACTCCATTTCACAGCAGATGGCAGAGTGTCCATTTCACCCCATTACACAGCAGATTGCAGTGTGCGCATTTAACTCCACATCAGATCAGAATGCAGTGTCTCCATTTCACTCCATTACACAGCTGATGGCAGTGCGTACATTTCACTACATTACACAGCGTAAGGCCATTTGTCCATTTCAATCCATTACACAGCAAATGTCAGTGTGTCCATTTCACTCTATTTCACAGCAGATGACAGTGTGTCCATTTCACTCCATGACACAGCAGATGGCAGTGTGTCCATTTCACTCCATTACACAGCTGATGGCAGTGTGTACATTTCACTCCATTACACAGCTGATGGCAGTGTGTACATTTCACTCCATTACACAGCAGAACGCAGCGTGTCCATTTCACCCCATTGCACAGCAGATGGCAGATTGTCCATTTCACTCCATTACAGTTCTGGTCACCCTAATATAGAAAGGATATTATTAAACTAGAAAGAGTGCAGAAAAGATTTACTGGGATGCTACCGGGACTTGATGGTTTGACTTATAGGGAGAGGTTAGATAGACTGGGACTTTTTTCCCTGGAGAGTAGGAGGTTAAGGGGTGATCTTATACAAGTCTATAAAATAATGAGGGGCATAGATAAGGTTGATCGTCAAAATCTTTTCCCAAAGGTAGGGGAGTCTATAACGAGGGGACATAGATTTAAGGAGAGGGGAGAGATACAAAAGGGTCCAGAGGGGCAATTTTTTCACTCAAAGGGTGGTGAGTGTCTGGAACGAGCTGCCAGAGGCAGTAGTAGAGGCGGGTACAATTTTGTCTTTTAAAAAGCATTTGGACAGTTACATGGGTAAGATGGGTATGGAGGGATATGGGCCAAGTGCAGGCAATTGGGACGAGCTTAGTGGTATAAACTGGGCGACATGGACATGTTGGGCCGAAGGGCCTATTTCCATGTTGCAAACTTCTTCTACACAGCTGATGGCAGTGTGTCCATTTCACTCAAATTCACAGCTGATGGCAGTGTGTCCATTTCACTCAAATTCACAGCAGATGGCAGTGTGTCCATTTCAATCCATTTCACAGCTGATGGCAGTGTGTCCATTTCAATCCATTTCACAGCTGATGGCAGTGTGTCCATTTCACTCAAATTCACAGCTGATGGCAGTGTGTCCATTTCACTCAAATTCACAGCTGATGGCAGTGTGTCCATTTCACTCAAATTCACAGCTGATGGCAGTGTGTCCATTTCAATCCATTTCACAGCAGATGGCAGTGTGTCCATTTCAATCCATTTCACAGCAGATGGCAGTGTGTCCATTTCAATCCATTTCACAGCAGATGGCAGTGTGTCCATTTCAATCCATTTCACAGCTGATGGCAGTGTGTCCATTTCAATCCATTTCACAGCTGATGGCAGTGTGTCCATTTCAATCCATTTCACAGCTGATGGCAGTGTGTCCATTTCAATCCATTTCACAGCTGATGGCAGTGTGTCCATTTCAATCCATTTCACAGCTGATGGCAGTGTGTCCATTTCAATCCATTTCACAGCTGATGGCAGTGTGTCCATTTCAATCCATTTCACAGCTGATGGCAGTGTGTCCATTTCAATCCATTTCACAGCTGATGGCAGTGTGTCCATTTCAATCCATTTCACAGCTGATGGCAGTGTGTCCATTTCAATCCATTTCACAGCTGATGGCAGTGTGTCCATTTCAATCCATTTCACAGCTGATGGCAGTGTGTCCATTTCAATCCATTTCACAGCTGATGGCAGTGTGTCCATTTCAATCCATTTCACAGCTGAAGGCAGTGTGTCCATTTCAATCCATTTCACAGCAGATGGCAGTGTGTCCATTTCAATCCATTTCACAGCTGAAGGCAGTGTGTCCATTTCAATCCATTTCACAGCAGATGGCAGTGTGTCCATTTCAATCCATTTCACAGCTGATGGCAGTGTGTCCATTTCAATCCATTTCACAGCTGAAGGCAGTGTGTCCATTTCAATCCATTTCACAGCAGATGGCAGAGTGTCCATTTCAGCCCATTACACAGCTGATGGAAGTGTGTCCATTTCACTCCATTTCACAGCAGATGGCAGAGTGTCCATTTCACCCCATTACACAGCAGATTGCAGTGTGCGCATTTAACTCCACATCAGATCAGAATGCAGTGTCTCCATTTCACTCCATTACACAGCTGATGGCAGTGCGTACATTTCACTACATTACACAGCGTAAGGCCATTTGTCCATTTCAATCCATTACACAGCAAATGTCAGTGTGTCCATTTCACTCTATTTCACAGCAGATGGCACTGTGTCCATTTCACTCCATGACACAGCAGATGACAGTGTGTCCATTTCACTCCATTACACAGCAGATGGCAGTGTGTCCATTTCACTCCATTACACAGCAGATGGCAATGTGTCCATTTCACTCCATTACACAGCTGATTGCAGTGTGTACATTTCACTCCATTACACAGCTGATGGCAGTGTGTACATTTCACTCCATTACACAGCAGAACGCAGCGTGTCCATTTCACCCCATTGCACAGCAGATGGCAGATTGTCCATTTCACTCCATTACAGTTCTGGTCACCCTAATATAGAAAGGATATTATTAAACTAGAAAGAGTGCAGAAAAGATTTACTGGGATGCTACCGGGACTTGATGGTTTGACTTATAGGGAGAGGTTAGATAGACTGGGACTTTTTTCCCTGGAGAGTAGGAGGTTAAGGGGTGATCTTATACAAGTCTATAAAATAATGAGGGGCATAGATAAGGTTGATCGTCAAAATCTTTTCCCAAAGGTAGGGGAGTCTATAACGAGGGGACATAGATTTAAGGAGAGGGGAGAGATACAAAAGGGTCCAGAGGGGCAATTTTTTCACTCAAAGGGTGGTGAGTGTCTGGAACGAGCTGCCAGAGGCAGTAGTAGAGGCGGGTACAATTTTGTCTTTTAAAAAGCATTTGGACAGTTACATGGGTAAGATGGGTATGGAGGGATATGGGCCAAGTGCAGGCAATTGGGACTAGCTTAGTGGTATAAACTGGGCGACATGGACATGTTGGGCCGAAGGGCCTATTTCCATGTTGCAAACTTCTTCTACACAGCTGATGGCAGTGTGTCCATTTCACTCAAATTCACAGCTGATGGCAGTGTGTCCATTTCACTCAAATTCACAGCAGATGGCAGTGTGTCCATTTCAATCCATTTCACAGCTGATGGCAGTGTGTCCATTTCAATCCATTTCACAGCTGATGGCAGTGTGTCCATTTCAATCCATTTCACAGCTGATGGCAGTGTGTCCATTTCAATCCATTACAGAGCAGATGGCAGTGTGTCCATTTCACTCAAATTCACAGCTGATGGCAGTGTGTCCATTTCACTCAAATTCACAGCTGATGGCAGTGTGTCCATTTCACTCAAATTCACAGCTGATGGCAGTGTGTCCATTTCACTCAAATTCACAGCTGATGGCAGTGTGTCCATTTCACTCAAATTCACAGCTGATGGCAGTGTGTCCATTTCACTCAAATTCACAGCTGATGGCAGTGTGTCCATTTCACTCAAATTCACAGCTGATGGCAGTGTGTCCATTTCACTCAAATTCACAGCTGATGGCAGTGTGTCCATTTCACTCAAATTCACAGCTGATGGCAGTGTGTCCATTTCACTCAAATTCACAGCTGATGGCAGTGTGTCCATTTCACTCAAATTCACAGCTGATGGCAGTGTGTCCATTTCACTCAAATTCACAGCTGATGGCAGTGTGTCCATTTCACTCAAATTCACAGCTGATGGCAGTGTGTCCATTTCACTCAAATTCACAGCTGATGGCAGTGTGTCCATTTCACTCAAATTCACAGCTGATGGCAGTGTGTCCATTTCACTCAAATTCACAGCTGATGGCAGTGTGTCCATTTCACTCAAATTCACAGCTGATGGCAGTGTGTCCATTTCACTCAAATTCACAGCTGATGGCAGTGTGCCCATTTCACTCAAATTCACAGCTGATGGCAGTGTGTCCATTTCACTCAAATTCACAGCTGATGGCAGTGTGTCCATTTCACTCAAATTCACAGCTGATGGCAGTGTGTCCATTTCACTCAAGTTCACAGCTGATGGCAGTGTGTCCATTTCACTCAAATTCACAGCTGATGGCAGTGTGTCCATTTCACTCAAATTCACAGCTGATGGCAGTGTGTCCATTTCACTCAAATTCACAGCTGATGGCAGTGTGTCCATTTCACTCAAATTCACAGCTGATGACAGTGTGTCCATTTCACTCAAATTCACAGCTGATGGCAGTGTGTCCATTTCACTCAAATTCACAGCTGATGGCAGTGTGTCCATTTCACTCAAATTCACAGCTGATGGCAGTGTGTCCATTTCACTCAAATTCACAGCTGATGGCAGTGTGTCCATTTCACTCAAATTCACAGCTGATGGCAGTGTGTCCATTTCACTCAAATTCACAGCTGATGGCAGTGTGTCCATTTCACTCAAGTTCACAGCTGATGGCAGTGTGTCCATTTCACTCAAATTCACAGCTGATGGCAGTGTGTCCATTTCACTCAAATTCACAGCTGATGGCAGTGTGTCCATTTCACTCAAATTCACAGCTGATGGCAGTGTGTCCATTTCACTCAAATTCACAGCTGATGGCAGTGTGTCCATTTCACTCAAATTCACAGCTGATGGCAGTGTGTCCATTTCACTCAAATTCACAGCTGATGGCAGTGTGTCCATTTCAATCAAATTCACAGCTGATGGCAGTGTGTCCATTTCACTCAAATTCACAGCTGATGGCAGTGTGTCCATTTCACTCAAATTCACAGCTGATGGCAGTGTGTCCATTTCACTCAAATTCACAGCTGATGGCAGTGTGTCCATTTCACTCAAATTCACAGCTGATGGCAGTGTGTCCATTTCACTCAAATTCACAGCTGATGGCAGTGTGTCCATTTCACTCAAATTCACAGCTGATGGCAGTGTGTCCATTTCACTCAAATTCACAGCTGATGGCAGTGTGCCCATTTCACTCAAATTCACAGCTGATGGCAGTGTGTCCATTTCACTCAAATTCACAGCTGATGGCAGTGTGTCCATTTCACTCAAATTCACAGCTGATGGCAGTGTGTCCATTTCACTCAAATTCACAGCTGATGGCAGTGTGTCCATTTCACTCAAATTCACAGCTGATGGCAGTGTGTCCATTTCACTCAAATTCACAGCTGATGGCAGTGTGTCCATTTCACTCAAATTCACAGCTGATGGCAGTGTGTCCATTTCACTCAAATTCACAGCTGATGGCAGTGTGTCCATTTCACTCAAATTCACAGCTGATGGCAGTGTGTCCATTTCACTCAAATTCACAGCTGATGGCAGTGTGTCCATTTCACTCAAATTCACAGCTGATGGCAGTGTGTCCATTTCACTCAAATTCACAGCTGATGACAGTGTGTCCATTTCAATCCATTTCACAGCTGATGGCAGTGTGTCCATTTCACTCAAATTCACAGCTGATGGCAGTGTGTCCATTTCACTCAAATTCACAGCTGATGACAGTGTGCCCATTTCACTCCATTTCACAGCTGATGGCAGTGTGTCCATTTCACTCAAATTCACAGCTGATGGCAGTGTGTCCATTTCACTCAAATTCACAGCTGATGGCAGTGTGTCCATTTCACTCAAATTCACAGCTGATGGCAGTGTGTCCATTTCACTCAAATTCACAGCTGATGGCAGTGTGTCCATTTCACTCAAATTCACAGCTGATGGCAGTGTGTCCATTTCACTCAAATTCACAGCTGATGGCAGTGTGTCCATTTCACTCAAATTCACAGCTGATGGCAGTGTGTCCATTTCACTCAAATTCACAGCTGATGGCAGTGTGTCCATTTCACTCAAATTCACAGCTGATGGCAGTGTGTCCATTTCACTCAAATTCACAGCTGATGGCAGTGTGTCCATTTCACTCAAATTCACAGCTGATGGCAGTGTGTCCATTTCACTCAAATTCACAGCTGATGGCAGTGTGTCCATTTCACTCAAATTCACAGCAGATGGCAGTGTGTCCATTTCACTCAAATTCACAGCTGATGGCAGTGTGCCCATTTCACTCAAATTCACAGCTGATGGCAGTGTGTCCATTTCCCTCCATTACAGAGCAGATGGCAGTGTGTCCATTTCACTCCATTACACAGCTGAAGGCAGTGTGTCCATTTTCGTCCATTACACAGCAGATGGCAGTGTGTCCATTTCACTCCATTACACAGCTGATGGCAGTGTGTCCATTTCACTCCATTACACAGCAAATGGCAGTGTGTCCATTTCACTCCATGACACAGCAGGAGGCACTGTGTCCATTTCACCCCATTACACAGCAGATGGCAGTGTGTCCATTTCACTCCATTACACAGCAGATGGCAGTGTGTCCATTTCACTCCATTACACAGCAAATGGCAGTGTGTCCATTTCAATCCATTACACAGCTGATGGCAGTGTGTCCATTTCAATCCATTACACAGCTGATGGCAGTGTGTCCATTTCAATCCATTACACAGCAGATGGCAGTGTGTCCATTTCACTCCATTACACAGCAGATGGCAATGTGTCCATTTCACTCCATTACACAGCTGATGGCAGTGTGTACATTTCACTCCATTACACAGCAGAACGCAGCGTGTCCATTTCACCCCATTGCACAGCAGATGGCAGATTGTCCATTTCACTCCATTACAGTTCTGGTCACCCTAATATAGAAAGGATATTATTAAACTAGAAAGAGTGCAGAAAAGATTTACTAGGATGCTGCCAGGACTTGATGGTTTGACTAAAAGGGAGAGGTTAGATAGACTGGGACTTTTTTCCCTGGAGAGTAGGAGGTTAAGGGGTGATCTTATACAAGTCTATAAAATAATGAGGGGCATAGATAAGGTAGATGGTCAAAATCTTTTCCCAAAGGTAGGGGAGTCTATAACGAGGGGACATAGATTTAAAGTGAGAGGGGAGAGATACAAAAGGGTCCAGAGGGGCAATTTTTTCACTCAAAGGGTGGTGAGTGTCTGGAACGAGCTGCCAGAGGCAGTAGTAGAGGCGGGTACAATTTTGTCTTTTAAAAAGCATTTGGACAGTTACATGGGTAAGATGGGTATGGAGGGATATGGGCCAAGTGCAGGCAATTGGGACGAGCTTAGTGGTATAAACTGGGCGACATGGACATGTTGGGCCGAAGGGCCTATTTCCATGTTGCAAACTTCTTCTACACAGCTGATGGCAGTGTGTCCATTTCACTCAAATTCACAGCAGATGGCAGTGTGTCCATTTCAATCCATTTCACAGCTGATGGCAGTGTGTCCATTTCAATCCATTTCACAGCTGATGGCAGTGTGTCCATTTCAATCCATTTCACAGCTGATGGCAGTGTGTCCATTTCAATCCATTACAGAGCAGATGGCAGTGTGTCCATTTCACTCAAATTCACAGCTGATGGCAGTGTGTCCATTTCACTCAAATTCACAGCTGATGGCAGTGTGTCCATTTCACTCAAATTCACAGCTGATGGCAGTGTGTCCATTTCACTCAAATTCACAGCTGATGGCAGTGTGTCCATTTCACTCAAATTCACAGCTGATGGCAGTGTGTCCATTTCACTCAAATTCACAGCTGATGGCAGTGTGTCCATTTCACTCAAATTCACAGCTGATGGCAGTGTGTCCATTTCACTCAAATTCACAGCTGATGGCAGTGTGTCCATTTCACTCAAATTCACAGCTGATGGCAGTGTGTCCATTTCACTCAAATTCACAGCTGATGGCAGTGTGTCCATTTCACTCAAATTCACAGCTGATGACAGTGTGTCCATTTCACTCAAATTCACAGCTGATGGCAGTGTGTCCATTTCACTCAAATTCACAGCTGATGGCAGTGTGTCCATTTCACTCAAATTCACAGCTGATGGCAGTGTGCCCATTTCACTCAAATTCACAGCTGATGGCAGTGTGTCCATTTCACTCAAATTCACAGCTGATGGCAGTGTGTCCATTTCACTCAAATTCACAGCTGATGGCAGTGTGTCCATTTCAATCCATTTCACAGCTGATGGCAGTGTGTCCATTTCAATCAAATTCACAGCTGATGGCAGTGTGTCCATTTCACTCAAATTCACAGCTGATGGCAGTGTGTCCATTTCACTCAAATTCACAGCTGATGGCAGTGTGTCCATTTCACTCAAATTCACAGCTGATGGCAGTGTGTCCATTTCACTCAAATTCACAGCTGATGGCAGTGTGTCCATTTCACTCAAGTTCACAGCTGATGGCAGTGTGTCCATTTCACTCAAATTCACAGCTGATGGCAGTGTGTCCATTTCACTCAAATTCACAGCTGATGGCAGTGTGTCCATTTCACTCAAATTCACAGCTGATGGCAGTGTGTCCATTTCACTCAAATTCACAGCTGATGACAGTGTGTCCATTTCACTCAAATTCACAGCTGATGGCAGTGTGTCCATTTCACTCAAATTCACAGCTGATGGCAGTGTGTCCATTTCACTCAAATTCACAGCTGATGGCAGTGTGTCCATTTCACTCAAATTCACAGCTGATGGCAGTGTGTCCATTTCACTCAAATTCACAGCTGATGGCAGTGTTTCCATTTCACTCAAATTCACAGCTGATGGCAGTGTGTCCATTTCACTCAAATTCACAGCTGATGGCAGTGTGTCCATTTCACTCAAATTCACA
Organism: Heptranchias perlo; assembly: GCF_035084215.1. Lineage (NCBI taxonomy): Eukaryota > Metazoa > Chordata > Chondrichthyes > Hexanchiformes > Hexanchidae > Heptranchias > Heptranchias perlo. The sequence continues at coordinate 118,757 of NW_027139300.1, read as the reverse complement.
GCTGATGGCAGTGTGTCCATTTCACTCAAATTCACAGCAGATGGCAGTGTGTCCATTTCACTCAAATTCACAGCTGATGGCAGTGTTTCCATTTCACTCAAATTCACAGCTGATGGCAGTGTGTCCATTTCACTCAAATTCACAGCTGATGGCAGTGTGTCCATTTCACTCAAATTCACAGCTGATGGCAGTGTGTCCATTTCACTCAAATTCACAGCTGATGGCAGTGTGTCCATTTCACTCAAGTTCACAGCTGATGGCAGTGTGTCCATTTCACTCAAATTCACAGCTGATGGCAGTGTGTCCATTTCACTCAAATTCACAGCTGATGGCAGTGTGTCCATTTCACTCAAATTCACAGCTGATGACAGTGTGTCCATTTCAATCCATTTCACAGCTGATGGCAGTGTGTCCATTTCACTCAAATTCACAGCTGATGGCAGTGTGTCCATTTCACTCAAATTCACAGCTGATGACAGTGTGCCCATTTCACTCCATTTCACAGCTGATGGCAGTGTGTCCATTTCACTCAAATTCACAGCTGATGGCAGTGTGTCCATTTCACTCAAATTCACAGCTGATGGCAGTGTGTCCATTTCACTCAAATTCACAGCTGATGGCAGTGTGCCCATTTCACTCAAATTCACAGCTGATGGCAGTGTGCCCATTTCACTCAAATTCACAGCTGATGGCAGTGTGCCCATTTCACTCAAATTCACAGCTGATGGCAGTGTGTCCATTTCACTCAAATTCACAGCTGATGGCAGTGTGTCCATTTCACTCAAATTCACAGCTGATGGCAGTGTGTCCATTTCACTCAAATTCACAGCTGATGGCAGTGTGTCCATTTCACTCAAATTCACAGCTGATGGCAGTGTGTCCATTTCACTCAAATTCACAGCTGATGGCAGTGTGTCCATTTCACTCAAATTCACAGCTGATGGCAGTGTGTCCATTTCACTCAAATTCACAGCTGATGGCAGTGTGTCCATTTCACTCAAATTCACAGCTGATGGCAGTGTGTCCATTTCACTCAAATTCACAGCTGATGGCAGTGTGTCCATTTCACTCAAATTCACAGCTGATGACAGTGTGTCCATTTCAATCCATTTCACAGCTGATGGCAGTGTGTCCATTTCACTCAAATTCACAGCTGATGGCAGTGTGTCCATTTCACTCAAATTCACAGCTGATGGCAGTGTGTCCATTTCACTCAAATTCACAGCTGATGACAGTGTGTCCATTTCACTCAAGTTCACAGCTGATGGCAGTGTGTCCATTTCACTCAAATTCACAGCTGATGACAGTGTGCCCATTTCACTCCATTTCACAGCTGATGGCAGTGTGTCCATTTCACTCAAATTCACAGCTGATGGCAGTGTGTCCATTTCACTCAAATTCACAGCTGATGGCAGTGTGTCCATTTCACTTAAATTCACAGCTGATGGCAGTGTGCCCATTTCACTCAAATTCACAGCTGATGGCAGTGTGCCCATTTCACTCAAATTCACAGCTGATGGCAGTGTGCCCATTTCACTCAAATTCACAGCTGATGGCAGTGTGTCCATTTCACTCAAATTCACAGCTGATGGCAGTGTGTCCATTTCACTCAAATTCACAGCTGATGGCAGTGTGTCCATTTCACTCAAATTCACAGCTGATGGCAGTGTGTCCATTTCACTCAAATTCACAGCTGATGGCAGTGTGTCCATTTCACTCAAATTCACAGCTGATGGCAGTGTGTCCATTTCACTCAAATTCACAGCTGATGGCAGTGTGTCCATTTCACTCAAATTCACAGCTGATGGCAGTGTGTCCATTTCACTCAAATTCACAGCTGATGGCAGTGTGTCCATTTCACTCAAATTCACAGCTGATGGCAGTGTGTCCATTTCACTCAAATTCACAGCTGAAGGCAGTGTGTCCATTTCACTCAAATTCACAGCTGATGGCAGTGTGTCCATTTCACTCAAATTCACAGCTGATGGCAGTGTGTCCATTTCACTCAAATTCACAGCTGATGGCAGTGTGTCCATTTCACTCAAATTCACAGCTGATGGCAGTGTGTCCATTTCACTCAAATTCACAGCTGATGACAGTCTGTCCATTTCAATCCATTTCACAGCTGATGGCAGTGTGTCCATTTCACTCAAATTCACAGCTGATGGCAGTGTGTCCATTTCACTCAAATTCACAGCTGATGACAGTGTGTCCATTTCACTCAAATTCACAGCTGATGGCAGTGTGTCCATTTCACTCAAATTCACAGCTGATGGCAGTGTGTCCATTTCACTCAAATTCACAGCTGATGGCAGTGTGTCCATTTCACTCAAATTCACAGCTGATGGCAGTGTGCCCATTTCACTCCATTTCACAGCTGATGGCAGTGTGTCCATTTCACTCAAATTCACAGCTGATGGCAGTGTGTCCATTTCACTCAAATTCACAGCTGATGGCAGTGTGTCCATTTCACTCAAATTCACAGCTGATGGCAGTGTGCCCATTTCACTCAAATTCACAGCTGATGGCAGTGTGCCCATTTCACTCAAATTCACAGCTGATGGCAGTGTGTCCATTTCACTCCATTTCACAGCTGATGGCAGTGTGTCCATTTCACTCAAATTCACAGCTGATGGCAGTGTGTCCATTTCACTCCATTTCACAGCTGATGGCAGTGTGTCCATTTCACTCAAATTCACAGCTGATGGCAGTGTGTCCATTTCACTCCATTTCACAGCTGATGGCAGTGTGTCCATTTCACTCAAATTCACAGCTGATGGCAGTGTGTCCATTTCACTCAAATTCACAGCTGATGGCAGTGTGTCCATTTCACTCAAATTCACAGCTGATGGCAGTGTGCCCATTTCACTCAAATTCACAGCTGATGGCAGTGTGCCCATTTCACTCAAATTCACAGCTGATGGCAGTGTGCCCATTTCACTCAAATTCACAGCTGATGGCAGTGTGTCCATTTCACTCAAATTCACAGCTGATGGCAGTGTGTCCATTTCACTCAAATTCACAGCTGATGGCAGTGTGTCCATTTCACTCAAATTCACAGCTGATGGCAGTGTGTCCATTTCACTCAAATTCACAGCTGATGGCAGTGTGTCCATTTCACTCAAATTCACAGCTGATGGCAGTGTGTCCATTTCACTCAAATTCACAGCTGATGGCAGTGTGTCCATTTCACTCAAATTCACAGCTGATGGCAGTGTGTCCATTTCACTCAAATTCACAGCTGATGGCAGTGTGTCCATTTCACTCAAATTCACAGCTGATGGCAGTGTGTCCATTTCACTCAAATTCACAGCTGATGGCAGTGTGTCCATTTCACTCAAATTCACAGCTGATGGCAGTGTGTCCATTTCACTCAAATTCACAGCTGATGGCAGTGTGTCCATTTCACTCAAATTCACAGCTGATGGCAGTGTGTCCATTTCACTCAAATTCACAGCTGATGGCAGTGTGTCCATTTCACTCAAATTCACAGCTGATGGCAGTGTGTCCATTTCACTCAAATTCACAGCTGATGGCAGTGTGTCCATTTCACTCAAATTCACAGCTGATGGCAGTGTGTCCATTTCACTCAAATTCACAGCAGATGGCAGTGTGTCCATTTCACTCAAATTCACAGCTGATGGCAGTGTGTCCATTTCACTCAAATTCACAGCTGATGGCAGTGTGTCCATTTCCCTCCATTACAGAGCAGATGGCAGTGTGTCCATTTCACTCCATTACACAGCTGAAGGCAGTGTGTCCATTTTCGTCCATTACACAGCAGATGGCAGTGTGTCCATTTCACTCCATTACACAGCTGATGGCAGTGTGTCCATTTCACTCCATTACACAGCAAATGGCAGTGTGTCCATTTCACTCCATGACACAGCAGAAGGCAGTGTGTCCATTTCACTCCATGACATAGCAGGAGGCAGTGTGTCCATTTCACCCCATTACACAGCAGATGGCAGTGTGTCCATTTCACTCCATTACACAGCAGATGGCAGTGTGTCCATTTCACTCCATTTCACAGCAAATGGCAGTGTGTACATTTCACTCCATGACACATCAGAAGGCAGTGTGTCCATTTCATTCCATGACATAGCAGAAGGCAGTGTGTCCATTTCAACCCATTACACAGCAGATGGCAGTGTGTCCATTTCACTCCATTAGACAGCAAATGGCAGTGTGTCCATTTCACTCCATGACACAGCAGAAGGCAGTGTGTCCATTTCACTCCATTTCACAGCTGATGGCAGTGTGTCCATTTCACTCCATTTCACAGCTGATGGCAGTGTGTCCATTTCACTCCATTACACAGCAGTTGGCAGTGTGTCCATTTCCCTCCATTACAGAGCAGATGGCAGTGTGTCCATTTCACTCCATTACACAGCTGAAGGCAGTGTGTCCATTTTCGTCCATTACACAGCAGAAGGCACTGTGTCCATTTCTCCCAATTACACAGCCGATGTCAGTGTCCATTTCACTCCATTACACAGCAAATGGCAGTGTGTCCATTTCACTCCATGACACAGCAGATGGCACTGTGTCCATTTCACCCCATTACACAGCAGATGGCAGTTTGTCCATTTCACTCCATTACACAGCAGATGGCAGTGTGTCCAATTTTGTCCATTACACAGCAGATGGCAGTGTGTCCATTTCACTCCATTGCACAGCAGATGGCAGTGTGTCCATTTCACTCCATTGCAAAGTCGATGGCAGTGTGTCCAATTTAGTCCATTGCACAGCAGATGGCAGTGTGTCCATTTCACTCCATGACACAGCAGATGGCAGTATGTCCATTTCACTCCATTGCACAGCAGATGGCAGTGTGTCCATTTCACTCCATTGCACAGCAGATGGCATTGTGTCCATTTCACTCCATTGCACAGCAGATGGCAGTGTGTCCATTTCAATCCATTTCACAGCTGATGGCAGTGTGTCCATTTCACTCCATTACACAGCAGATGGCAGTGTGTCCATTTCACTCCATTTCACAGCAGATGGCAGTGTGTCCATTTCACTCCATTACACAGCAGATGGCAGTGTGTCCATTTCACTCCATTACACAGCTGATGGCAGTGTGTAAATTTCACTCCATTGCACAGCAGAAGGCAGCGTGTCCATTTCACCCCATTGCACAGCAGATGGCAGATTGTCCATTTCACTCCATTACAGTTCTTGTCACCCTATTATAGAAAGGATATTATTAAACTAGAAAGAGTGCAGAAAAGATTTACTCGGATGCTGCCGGGACTTGATGGTTTGACTTATAGGGAGAGGTTTGATAGACTGGGACTTTTTTCCCTGGAGAGTAGGAGGTTGAGGGGTGATCTTTCCAAGTCTATAAAATAATGAGGGGTATAGATAAGGTAGATAGTCAAAATCTTTTCCCAAATGTAGGGGAGTCTATAACGAGGGGACATAGATTTAAGGAGAGAGGAGAGATACAAAAGGGTCCAGAGGGGCAATTTTTTCACTCAAAGGGTGGTGAGTGTCTGGAACGAGCTGCCAGAGGCAGTAGTAGAGGCGGGTACAATTTTGTCTTTTAAAAAGCATTTGGACAGTTACATGGGTAAGATGGGTATGGAGGGATATGGGCCAAGTGCAGGCAATTGGGACTAGCTTAGTGGTATAAACTGGGCGACATGGACATGTTGGGCCGAAGGGCCTATTTCCATGTTGCAAACTTCTTCTACACAGCTGATGGCAGTGTGTCCATTTCACTCAAATTCACAGCTGATGGCAGTGTTTCCATTTCACTCAAATTCACAGCTGATGGCAGTGTGTCCATTTCACTCAAATTCACAGCTGATGGCAGTGTGTCCATTTCACTCAAATTCACAGCTGATGGCAGTGTGTCCATTTCACTCAAATTCACAGCTGATGGCAGTGTGTCCATTTCACTCAAATTCACAGCTGATGGCAGTGTGTCCATTTCACTCAAATTCACAGCTGATGGCAGTGTGTCCATTTCACTCAAATTCACAGCTGATGGCAGTGTGTCCATTTCACTCAAATTCACAGCTGATGGCAGTGTGTCCATTTCACTCAAATTCACAGCTGATGGCAGTGTGTCCATTTCACTCAAATTCACAGCTGATGGCAGTGTGTCCATTTCACTCAAATTCACAGCTGATGGCAGTGTGTCCATTTCACTCAAGTTCACAGCTGATGGCAGTGTGTCCATTTCACTCAAATTCACAGCTGATGGCATTGTGTCCATTTCACTCAAATTCACAGCTGATGGCAGTGTGTCCATTTCACTCAAATTCACAGCTGATGGCAGTGTGTCCATTTCACTCAAATTCACAGCTGATGGCAGTGTGTCCATTTCACTCAAATTCACAGCTGATGGCAGTGTGTCCATTTCACTCAAATTCACAGCTGATGGCAGTGTGTCCATTTCACTCAAATTCACAGCTGATGGCAGTGTGTCCATTTCACTCAAATTCACAGCTGATGGCAGTGTGTCCATTTCACTCAAATTCACAGCTGATGACAGTGTGTCCATTTCACTCAAATTCACAGCTGATGGCAGTGTGTCCATTTCACTCAAATTCACAGCTGATGGCAGTGTTTCCATTTCACTCAAATTCACAGCTGATGGCAGTGTGTCCATTTCACTCAAATTCACAGCTGAAGGCAGTGTGTCCATTTCACTCAAATTCACAGCTGATGGCAGTGTGTCCATTTCACTCAAATTCACAGCTGATGGCAGTGTGTCCATTTCACTCAAGTTCACAGCTGATGGCAGTGTGTCCATTTCACTCAAATTCACAGCTGATGGCAGTGTGCCCATTTCACTCAAATTCACAGCTGATGGCAGTGTGTCCATTTCACTCAAATTCACAGCTGATGGCAGTGTGTCCATTTCACTCAAATTCACAGCTGATGGCAGTGTGTCCATTTCACTCAAATTCACAGCTGATGGCAGTGTGTCCATTTCACTCAAATTCACAGCTGATGGCAGTGTGTCCATTTCACTCAAATTCACAGCTGATGGCAGTGTGTCCATTTCACTCAAATTCACAGCTGATGGCAGTGTGTCCATTTCACTCAAATTCACAGCTGATGGCAGTGTGTCCATTTCACTCAAATTCACAGCTGATGGCAGTGTGTCCATTTCACTCAAATTCACAGCTGATGACAGTGTGTCCATTTCACTCAAATTCACAGCTGATGGCAGTGTGTCCATTTCACTCAAATTCACAGCTGATGGCAGTGTTTCCATTTCACTCAAATTCACAGCTGATGGCAGTGTGTCCATTTCACTCAAATTCACAGCTGAAGGCAGTGTGTCCATTTCACTCAAATTCACAGCTGATGGCAGTGTGTCCATTTCACTCAAATTCACAGCTGATGGCAGTGTGTCCATTTCACTCAAGTTCACAGCTGATGGCAGTGTGTCCATTTCACTCAAATTCACAGCTGATGGCAGTGTGCCCATTTCACTCAAATTCACAGCTGATGGCAGTGTGTCCATTTCACTCAAATTCACAGCTGATGGCAGTGTGTCCATTTCACTCAAATTCACAGCTGATGGCAGTGTGTCCATTTCACTCAAATTCACAGCTGATGGCAGTGTGTCCATTTCACTCAAATTCACAGCTGATGGCAGTGTGTCCATTTCACTCAAATTCACAGCTGATGACAGTGTGTCCATTTCACTCAAATTCACAGCTGATGGCATTGTGTCCATTTCACTCAAATTCACAGCTGATGACAGTGTGTCCATTTCACTCAAATTCACAGCTGATGGCAGTGTGTCCATTTCACTCAAATTCACAGCTGAAGGCAGTGTGTCCATTTCACTCAAATTCACAGCTGATGGCAGTGTGTCCATTTCACTCAAATTCACAGCTGATGACAGTGTGTCCATTTCACTCAAATTCACAGCTGATGGCAGTGTGTCCATTTCCCTCCATTACAGAGCAGATGGCAGTGTGTCCATTTCACTCTATTTCACAGCTGAAGGCAGTGTGTCCATTTTCGTCCATCACACAGCAGATGGCAGTGTGTCCATTTCACTCCATTACACAGCAGATGGCAGTGTGTCCATTTCACTCCATTTCACAGCTGATGGCAGTGTGTCCATTTCACTCCATGACACAGCAGAAGGCAGTGTGTCCATTTCACTCCATGACATAGCAGGAGGCAGTGTGTCCATTTCACCCCATTACACAGCAGATGGCAGTGTGTCCATTTCACTCCATGACACAGCAGATGGCAGTGTGTCCATTTCACTCCATTACACAGCAAATGGCAGTGTGTCCGTTTCACTCCATTAGACAGCAAATGGCAGTGTGTCCATTTCAATCCATGACACAGCAGAAGGCAGTGTGTCCAATTCACCCCATTGCACAGCAGATGGCGGTTTGTCCATTTCAAACCATTCCACAGCTGATGGCGGTGTGTCCATTTCACTCCATGACATAGCAGAAGGCAGTGTGTCCATTTCACCCCATTACACAGCAGATGGCAGTGTGTCCATTTCACTCCATTACACAGCAAATGGCAGTGTGTCCATTTCACTCCATGACACAGCAGAAGGCAGTGTGTCCAATTCACCCCATTGCACAGCAGATGGCGGTTTGTCCATTTCACTCGATTGCACAGCTGATGGCACTGTGTCCATTTCAATCCATTTCACAGCAGATGGCAGTGTGTCCATTTCACTCGATTGCACAGCAGATGGCAGTGTGTCCATTTCACTCCATTTCACAGCAGATGGCAGTGTGTCCATTTCACTCCATTGCACAGCAGATGGCTGTGTGTCCATTTCACCCCATTACACAGCAAATGGCAGTGTGTCCATTTCACTCGATTGCACAGCAGATGGCAGTGTGTCCATTTCACTCGATTGCACAGCAGATGGCAGTGTGTCCATTTCACTCGATTGCACAGCAGATGGCAGTGTGTCCATTTCAATCCATTTCACAGCTGATGGCAGTGTGTCCATTTCAATCCATTTCACAGCTGATGGCAGTGTGTCCATTTCACTCGATTGCACAGCAGATGGCAGTGTGTCCATTTCACTCCATTACACAGCTGATGGCAGTGTGTCCATTTCACTCCATTGCACAGCAGATGGCAGTGTGTCCATTTCAATCCATTTCACAGCTGATGGCAGTGTGTCCATTTCAATCCATTTCACAGCTGATGGCAGTGTGTCCATTTCACCCCAAGACACAGCAGATGGCAGTGTGTCCATTTCACCCCAATACACAGCAGATGGCAGTGTGTCCATTTCACCCCATTACACAGCCGATGGCAGTGTGTCCATTTCACTCCATGACACAGCAGATGGCAGTGTGTCCATTTCACTCCATTACACTGCAGATGACAGTTTGTCCATTTCACTCCATCACACAGCAGATGGCAGTGTGTCCATTTCACTCCATGACACAGCAGATGGCAGTGTGTCCATTTCACTCCATGACACAGCAGATGGCAGTGTGTCCATTTCAATCCATTACACTGCAGATGACAGTTTGTCCATTTCACTCCATCACACAGCAGATGGCAGTGTGTCCATTTCAGTCTGTTGCACAGCAGATGGCAGTGTGTCCATTTCACTCCATTTCACAGCAGTTGGCAGTTTGTCCATTTCAATCCATTACACTGCAGATGACAGTTTGTCCATTTCACTCCATCACACAGCAGATGGCAGTGTGTCCATTTCAGTCTGTTGCACAGCAGATGGCAGTGTGCCCATTTCACTCCATTTCACAGCAGTTGGCAGTTTGTCCATTTCACTCCATCACACAGCAGATGGCAGTGTGTCCATTTCACTCCATTTCACAGCAGATGGCAGTGTGTCCATTTTAGTCCATTACACAGCAGATGGCAGTGTGTCCATTTCACTCCATTTCACAGCAGTTGGCAGTGTGCCCATTTCACTCCATTTCACAGCAGTTGGCAGTGTGCCCATTTCACTCCATTTCACAGCAGTTGGCAGTGTGCCCATTTCACTCCATTTCACAGCAGTTGGCAGTGTGTCCATTTCACTCCATTACACAGCAGATGGCAGTGTGTCCATTTTAGTCCATTACACAGCAGATGGCAGTGTGTCCATTTCACTCCATTGCACAGCAGATGGCAGTTTGCCCATTTCACTCCATTTCACAGCAGTTGGCAGTGTGTCCATTTCACTCCATTACACAGCAGATGGCAGTGTGTCCATTTTAGTCCATTACACAGCAGATGGCAGTGTGTCCATTTCACTCCATCACACAGCAGATGGCAGTGTGTCCATTTCACCCCATTTCACAGCTGATGGCAGTGTGTCCATTTCACCCCATTACACAGCAGATGGCAGTGTGTCCATTTCAATCCATTTCACAGCTGATGGCAGTGTGTCCATTTCAATCCATTTCACAGCTGATGGCAGTGTGTCCATTTCACCCCATTACACAGCAGATGGCAGTGTGTCCATTTCACTCCATTGCACAGCAGATGGCAGTGTGCCCATTTCACTCCATTTCACAGCAGATGGCAGTGTGTCCATTTCACTCCATCACACAGCAGATGGCAGTGTGTCCATTTCACTCCATTGCACAGCAGATGGCAGTGTGTCCATTTCACTCCATTGCACAGCTGATGGCAGTGTGTCCATTTCAATCCATTTCACAGCTGATGGCAGTGTGCCCATTTCACTCCATTTCACAGCAGATGGCAGTGTGTCCATTTTAGTCCATTACACAGCAGATGGCAGTGTGTCCAATTCACCCCATTGCACAGCAGATGGCGGTTTGTCCATTTCAAACCATTCCACAGCTGATGGCGGTGTGTCCATTTCACTCCATGACATAGCAGAGTGCAGTGTGTCCATTTCACCCCATTACACAACAGATGGCAGTGTGTCCATTTCACTCCATTACACAGCAAATGGCAGTGTGTCCATTTCACTCCATGACACAGCAGAAGGCAGTGTGTCCAATTCACCCCATTGCACAGCAGATGGCGGTTTGTCCATTTCACCCCATCACACAGCAGATGGCAGTGTGTCCATTTCACTCCATTGCACAGCAGATGGCAGTGTGTCCATTTCACTCCATTACACAGCTGATGGCAGTGTGTCCATTTCACTCGATTGCACAGCTGATGGCAGTGTGTCCATTTCACTCCATTACACAGCTGATGGCAGTGTGTCCATTTCACTCGATTGCACAGCAGATGGCAGTGTGTCCATTTCACTCCATTGCACAGCAGATGGCAGTGTGTCCATTTCACCCCAATACACAGCCGATGGCAGTGTGTCCATTTCACTCCATTACACAGCAAATGGCAGTGTGTCCATTTCACTCCATGACACAGCAGATGGCAGTGTGTCCATTTCAATCCATTTCACAGCTGATGGCAGTGTGTCCATTTCACTCCATTGCACTGCAGATGGCAGTTTGTCCATTTCACTCCATCACACAGCAGATGGCAGTGTGTCCATTTCAGTCTGTTGCACAGCAGATGGCAGTGTGTCCATTTCACTCCATTGCACTGCAGATGGCAGTGTGCCCATTTCACTCCATTTCACAGCAGTTGGCAGTGTGTCCATTTCACTCCATTACACAGCAGATGGCAGTGTGCCCATTTCACTCCATTTCACAGCAGTTGGCAGTGTGTCCATTTCAATCCATTTCACAGCAGATGGCAGTGTGTCCATTTCACTCCATTTCACAGCAGTTGGCAGTGTGTCCATTTCACTCCATTACACAGCAGATGGCAGTGTGTCCATTTTAGTCCATTACACAGCAGATGGCAGTGTGTCCATTTCACTCCATTGCACAGCAGATGGCAGTGTGCCCATTTCACTCCATTTCACAGCAGTTGGCAGTGTGTCCATTTCACTCCATCACACAGCAGATGGCAGTGTGTCCATTTCAATCCATTACACAGCAGATGGCAGTGTGCCCATTTCACTCCATTTCACAGCAGTTGGCAGTGTGCCCATTTCACTCCATTTCACAGCAGTTGGCAGTGTGTCCATTTCACTCCATTACACAGCAGATGGCAGTGTGTCCATTTTAGTCCATGACACAGCAGATGGCAGTGTGTCCATTTCACTCCATTGCACAGCAGATGGCAGTGTGCCCATTTCACTCCATCACACAGCAGTTGGCAGTGTGTCCATTTCACTCCATCACACAGCAGATGGCAGTGTGTCCATTTCAGTCTGTTGCACAGCAGATGGCAGTGTGTCCATTTCACTCCATTGCACTGCAGATGGCAGTGTGTCCATTTCAATCCATTTCACAGCTGATGGCAGTGTGTCCATTTCAATCCATTTCACAGCAAATGGCAGTGTGTCCATTTCAATCCATTTCACAGCAGTTGGCAGTGTGCCCATTTCACTCCATTTCACAGCAGTTGGCAGTTTGTCCATTTCACTCCATCACACAGCAGATGGCAGTGTGTCCATTTCAATCCATTTCACAGCAGATGGCAGTGTGTCCATTTCAATCCATTTCACAGCTGATGGCAGTGTGTCCATTTCAATCCATTTCACAGCTGATGGCAGTGTGTCCATTTCAATCCATTTCACAGCTGATGGCAGTGTGCCCATTTCACTCCATTTCACAGCAGTTGGCAGTGTGCCCATTTCACTCCATTTCACAGCAGTTGGCAGTGTGTCCATTTCACTCCATTACACAGCAGATGGCAGTGTGTCCATTTTAGTCCATTACACAGCAGATGGCAGTGTGTCCATTTCACTCCATTGCACAGCAGATGGCAGTGTGCCCATTTCACTCCATTTCACAGCAGTTGGCAGTGTGTCCATTTCACTCCATTACACAGCAGATGGCAGTGTGTCCATTTTAGTCCATTACACAGCAGATGGCAGTGTGTCCATTTCACTCCATCACACAGCAGATGGCAGTGTGTCCATTTCACTCCATTGCACAGCTGATGGCAGTGTGTCCATTTTAGTCCATTACACAGCAGATGGCAGTGTGTCCATTTCACTCCATGACACAGCAGTTGGCAGTATGTCCATTTCACTCGATTACACAGCAGATGGCAGTGTGTCCATTTCACTCCATCACACAGCAGATGGCAGTGTGTCCATTTCAATCCATTTCACAGCAGATGGCAGTGTGTCCATTTCACCCCATTACACAGCAGATGGCAGTGTGTCCATTTCACTCCATTACACAGCAGATGGCAGTGTGTCCATTTCACTCCATTACACAGTAGATGGCAGATTGTCCATTTCACTCCATTATACAGCCGATGGCAGTGTGTCCATTTTACACCATGACACAGCAGATGACAGTTCGTCCATTTCACTCCATTTCACAGCAGATGGCAGTGTGTCCATTTCACTCCATTTCACAGCAGATGGCAGTGTGTCCATTTCATTCCATTACACAGTAGATGGCAGATTGTCCATTTCACTCCATTACACAGCAGATGGCAGTGTGTCCATTTCAATCCATTATACAGCAGATGGCAGTGTGTCCATTTCACACCATTACACAGCAGATGGCAGTGTGTCCATTTCACACCATTACACAGCAGATGGCAGTCTGTCAATTTCACTCCATTTCAGAGCAGATTGCAGTGTGCACATTTCACTCCATTACAGAGCAGAATGCAGTGTGTCCATTTCACGCCATCACACAGCAGATGGCAGTGTGTCCATTTCACTCCATTGCACAGCAGAAGGCAGTCTGTTCATTTCAGTGCATTACACGGTGGATGGCAGTGTGTCCATTTCACTCCATCACACAGCAGATGTCAGTGTGTCCATTTCAATCCATTACACACCAATGGCAGTGTGTCTATTTCACTCCATTACAGAGCAGAATGCAGTGTGTCTATTTCACTCCATTACAGAGCAGAATGCAGTGTGTCCATTTCACTCCATCACACAGCAGATGGCAGTGTGTTCATTTCAGTCCATTGCACACCAATGGCAGTGTGTTCATTTCAATCCATTGCACACCAATGGCAGTGTGCACATTTAACTCCATTCCACAGCAGAATGCAGTCTGTCCATTTCACTCCATTGCACAGCAGATGGCAGTGTGTCCATTTCACTCCATTAAACAGTAGATTGCATTGTGTTCATTTCAATCCATTACACATCAGATCACAGTGTGTCCATTTCACTCCATTTCACAGCAGATGGCAGTGTGTCCATTTCACTCCATTACACAGCAGATGGCGATGTGTCAATTTCACCCCATTACACACCAATGGCAGTGTGTCCATTTCACTCCATTACACAGTCGATGGCAGGATGACCATTTGACTCCATCACACAGCAGATGGCAGTGTGTCCATTTCACTCCATGACACAGCAGCTGGCGGTGTGTCCATTTCAGCCCATTACACAGCTGATGGCAGTGTGTCCATTTTCGTCCATTACACAGCTGATGGCAGTGTGTCCATTTCACTCCATTGCACAGCTGAAAGCAGTGTGTCCATTTCACGCCATTACACAGCTGATGGCAGTGTGTCCATTTTCGTCCATTTCACAGCTGATGGCAGTGTGTCCATTTCACTCCCTTTCACAGCAGATGGCATTTTGTCCATTTCAATCCATTTCACAGCTGATGACAGTGTGTCCATTTCACTCCATTACACAGCAGATGACAGTGTGTCCATTTCACTCCATTACACAGCAGATGACAGTGTGTCCATTTCACTCCATTTCACAGCAGATGGCAGTGTGTCCATTTCAATCCATTTCAGAGCAGATTGCAGTGTGTACATTTCACTCCATTACAGAGCAGAATGCAGTGTGTCCATTTCACTCCATTACACAGTAGATGGCAGTGTGTCCATTTCACTCCATTACACAGCAATTTGCAGTGTGTACATTTCACTTCATTACAGAGCAGAATGCAGTATGACCATCTCACTCCATTCCACAGCAGAAGGCAGTCTGTTCATTTCAGTGCATTACACGGTGGATGGCACTGTGTCCATTTCACTCCATCACAGAGCAGATGGCAATGTGTTCATTTCAATCCATTACACACCAATGGCAGTGTGTCCATTTCACTCCATTGCACAGAAGATGGCAGTATGACCATTTCACTCCATTGCACAGCAGAAGGCAGTCTGGACATTTCAGTGCATTAAACAGTGAATGGCAGTGTGTCCATTTCACTCCATTACACATTCGATGGCAGGATGACCTTTTGACTCCCTCACACAGCAGATGGCAGTGTGTCCATTTCACTCGATGACACAGCAGCTGGCAGTGTGTCCATTTCACTCCATTACACAGCTGAAGGCAGTGTGTCCATTTCACGCCATTACACAGCTGATGGCAGTGTGTCCATTTCAATCCATTTCACAGCTGATGGCAGTGTGCCCATTTCAATCCATTTCACAGCTGATGGCAGTGTGTCCATTTTCGTCCATTTCACAGCTGATGGCAGTGTGTCCATTTCACTCCCTTTCACAGCAGATGGCAGTGTGTCCATTTCAATCCATTTCACAGCTGATGGCAGTGTGTCCATTTCAATCCATTTCACAGCTGATGGCAATGTGTCCATTTCACTCAATTACACAGCAGATGACAGCATGTTCATTTCACTCCATTTCACAGCTGATGGCAGTGTGTCCATTTCACCCCATTACACAGCTGATGGCAGTGTGTCCATTTCAATCCATTACACAGCAGATGGCAGTGTGTCCGTTTCACTCCATTCCACAGCAGATGGCGGTGTGTCCATTTAACTCCATGACACAGCAGATGGCACTGTGTCCATTTCACCCCATTACACAGCTGATGGCAGTGTGTCCATTTCAATCCATTACACAGCAGATGGCAGTGTGTCCGTTTCACTCCATTCCACAGCAGATGGCAGTGTGTCCATTTCAATCCATTTCACAGCTGATGGCAGTGTGTCCATTTCAATCCATTACACAGCAGATGGCAGTGTGTCCGTTTCACTCCATTCCACAGCAGATGGCAAATTGTCCATTTCACTCCATTACACAGCAGATGGCAGTGTGTCCATTTCACTCCATTTCACAGCTGATGGCAGTGTGTCCATTTCAATCCATTTCACAGCTGATGGCAATGTGTCCATTTCACTCAATTACACAGCAGATGACAGTGTGTCCATTTCACTCCATTACACAGCAGAAGGCAGTGTGTCCATTTCACTCCATTTCACAGCAGATGACAGTATGTCCATTTCACTCCATTACACAGCTGATGGCACTGTGTCCATTTCACCCCATTACACAGCTGATGGCAGTGTGTCCATTTCACCCCATTACACAGCTGATGGCAGTGTGTCCATTTCAATCCATTACACAGCAGATGGCAGTGTGTCCGTTTCACTCCATTCCACAGCAGATGGCGGTGTGTCCATTTAACTCCATGACACAGCAGATGGCACTGTGTCCATTTCACCCCATTACACAGCTGATGGCAGTGTGTCCATTTCAATCCATTACACAGCAGATGGCAGTGTGTCCGTTTCACTCCATTCCACAGCAGATGGCAGTGTGTCCATTTCAATCCATTTCACAGCTGATGGCAGTGTGTCCATTTCAATCCATTACACAGCAGATGGCAGTGTGTCCGTTTCACTCCATTCCACAGCAGATGGCGGTGTGTCCATTTCACTCCATTTCACAGCAGATGGCAGATTGTGCATTTCACTCCATTATACAGCAGATGGCAGTGTGTCCATTTCACACCATTACACAGCAGATGGCAGTATGTCCATTTCACTCCGTTACACAGCAGATGGCAGTCTGTCAATTTCACTCCATTTCAGAGCAGATTGCAGTGAGTACATTTCACTCCATTACAGAGCAGAATGCAGTGTGTCCATTTCACTCCATTGCACAGAAGATGGCAGTGTGTCCATTTCACTCCATCACACAGCAGATGGCAGTGTGTTCATTTCAATCCATTGCACACCAATGGCAGTGTGCACATTTAACTCCATTCCACAGCAGAATGCAGTCTGTCCATTTCACTCCATTGCACAGCAGATGGCAGTGTGTCCATTTCACTCCATTACACAGCAGAAGGCAGTGTGTTCATTTCAATCCATTAAACAGTAGATTGCATTGTGTTCATTTCAATCCATTACACATCAGATCACAGTGTGTCCATTTCACTCCATTTCACAGCAGATGGCAGTGTGTCCATTTCACTCCATTACACAGCAGATGGCGATGTGTCAATTTCACCCCATTACACAGCAGATGGCAGTATGTCCATTTCACCCCATTGCACAGTAGATGTCAGATTGTCCATTTCACTCCATTACAGAGCAGATGGCAGTGTTTCCATTTCACACCATTACACAGAAGATGGCAGTGTGTCCATTTCACCCCATTACACAGCAGATGGCAGTGTGTCCGTTTTAGTCCATTGCATTGCAGATTGCAGTGTGTACATTTCACTCCATTGCAGAGCAGAATGCGGTGTGTCCATTTCACCCCATCACACAGCAGATGGCAGTGTGTCCATTTCACTCCATTGCACAGCAGTTTGCAGTGTGTCCATTTCACTCCATTACACAGCAGATTGCAGTGTGTACATTTCACTCCATTACAGAGCAGAATGCAGTGTGTCCATTTCACTCGATTACACAGAAGATGGCAGTATGACCATTTCACTCCATTGCACAGCAGATGGCAGTGGGTCCATTTCACTCCATTGCACAGCAGAAGGCAGTCTGGACATTTCAGTGCATTAAACAGTGAATGGCAGTGAGTCCATTTCACTCCATTACACAGTCGATGGCAGGATGACGATTTGACTCCATCACACAGCAGATGGCAGTGTGTCCATTTCAGCCCATTACACAGCTGATGGCAGTGTGTCCATTTTCGTCCATTACACAGCTGATGGCAGTGTGTCCATTTCACTCCATTACACAGCTGAAGGCAGTGTGTCCATTTCACGCCATTACACAGCTGATGGCAGTGTGTCCATTTTCGTCCATTTCACAGCTGATGGCAGTGTGTCCATTTCACTCCATTTCACAGCAGATGGCAGTGTGTCCATTTTCGTCCATTTCACAGCTGATGGCAGTGTGTCCATTTCACTCCCTTTCACAGCAGATGGCAGTGTGTCCATTTCACCCCATTACACAGCTGATGGCAGTGTGTCCATTTCACCCCATTACACAGCTGATGGCAGTGTGTCCATTTCACTCAATTGCACAGCAGATCACAGTGTGTTCATTTCACTCCATTTCACAGCAGATGACAGTGTGTCCATTTCACTCCATTTCACAGCTGATGGCACTGTGTCCATTTCACCCCATTACACAGCTGATGGCAGTGTGTCCATTTCACCCCATTACACAGCTGATGGCAGTGTGTCCATTTCAATCCATTACACAGCAGATGGCAGTGTGTCCGTTTCACTCCGTTCCACAGCAGATGGCGGTGTGTCCATTTCACTCCATGACATAGCAGATGGCAGTGTGTCCATTTCACTCCATGACATAGCAGATGGCAGTGTGTCCATTTCAATCCATGACATAGCAGATGGCAGTGTGTCCATTTCACTCCATGACATAGCAGATGGCAGTGTGTCCATTTCACTCCATGACATAGCAGATGGCAGTGTGTCCATTTCAATCCATTTCACAGCTGATGGCAGTGTGTCCATTTCACTCCATTGCACAGCAGATGGCAGTGTGTCCATTTCACTCCATTTCACAGCAGATGGCAGTGTGTCCATTTCAATCCATTTCACAGCAGCTGGCAGTGTGTCCATTTCACTCCATTACACAGCAGATGGCAGTGTGTCCATTTCACCCCATTTCACAGCTGATGGCAGTGTGTCCATTTCACACCATCACACAGCAGATGGCAGTCTGTCAATTTCACTCCATTTCAGAGCAGATTGCAGTGTGCACATTTCACTCCATTACAAAGCAGAATTCAGTGTGTCCATTTCACTCCATTACACAGTAGATGGCAGTGTGTCCATTTCACTCCATTACACAGCAATTTGCAGTGTGTCCATTTCACTTCATTACAGAGCAGAATGCAGTGTGTCCATTTCACGCCATCACACAGCAGATGGCAGTGTGTCCATTTCACTCTATTTCACAGCAGATGGCAGAGTGTGCATTTCACTCCATTACAGAGCAGAATGCAGTGTGTCCATTTCACTCCATTACACAGAAGATGGCAGTATGACCATTTCACTCCATGACACAGCAGATGGCAGTTTTTCCATTTCACTCCATTGCACAGCAGAAGGCAGTCTGTTCATTCAGTGCATTACACGGTGGATGGCAGTGTGTCCATTTCACTCCATCACAAAGCAGGTGGCAGTGTGTCCATTTCAATCCATTATACAACAATGGCAGTGTGTCTATTTCACTCCATTACAGAGCAGAATGCAGTATGACCATTTCACTCCATTACACAGCTGATGGCAGTGTGTCCATTTCACTCCATCACAAAGCAGGTGGCAGTGTGTCCATTTCAATCCATTATACAACAATGGCAGTGTGTCTATTTCACTCCATTACAGAGCAGAATGCAGTATGACCATTTCACTCCATTACACAGCAGATGGCAGTGTGTCCATTTCACGACATTGCACAGCAGAAGGCAGTGTGTTCATTTCAATCCATTGCACACCAATGGCAGTGTGCACATTTAACTCCATTCCACAGCAGAATGCAGTCTGTCCATTTCACTCCATTGCACAGCAGATGGCAGTGTGTCCATTTCACTCCATTAAACAGTAGATTGCATTGTGTTCATTTCAATCCATTACACATCAGATCACAGTGTGTCCATTTCTCCCCATTGCACAGCAGATGTCAGATTGTCCATTTCACTCCATTACAGAGCAGATGGCAGTGTTTCCATTTCACACCATTACACAGAAGATGGCAGTGTGTCCATTTCACTCCATTACACAGCAGAAGGCAGTGTGTCCATTTCACTCCATGACACAGTGGATGGCAGTGTGTCCATTTCACCCCATTACACAGCAGATGGCAGTGTGTCCGTTTTAGTCCATTGCATTGCAGGTTGCAGTGTGTACATTTCACTCCATTACAGAGCAGAATGCGGTGTGTCCATTTCACCCCATCACACAGCAGATGGCAGTGTGTCCATTTCACTCCATTGCACAGCAGATGGCAATGTGTTCATTTCAATCCATTACACACCAATGGCAGTGTGTCCATTTCACTCCTTTGCAGAGCAGAATGCAGTGTGTCCATTTCACTCCATTGCACAGCAGATGGCAGTGGGTCCATTTCACTCCATTGCACAGCAGAAGGCAGTCTGGACATTTCAGTGCATTAAACAGTGAATGGCAGTGTGTCCATTTCACTCCATTACACAGTCGATGGCAGGATGACCATTTGACTCCATCACACAGCAGATGGCAGTGTGTTCATTTCACTCCATCACACAGCAGATGGCAGTGTGTCCATTTCAATCCATTTCACAGCTGATGGCAGTGTGTCCATTTCAATCCATTTCACAGCTGATGGCAGTGTGTCCATTTCACTCCATTACACAGCAAATGGCAGTGTGTCCATTTCAATCCATTTCACAGCAGATGGCAGTGTGTCCATTTCACTCCATCACACAGCAGATGGCAGTGTGTCCATTTCACTCCATTACACAGCTGATGGCAGTGTGTACATTTCACTCCATTACACAGCAAATGGCAGTGTCTATATTTCACTCCATTGCACAGCAGATGGCAGTGTGTCCATTTCACTCCATTGCACAGCAGATGGCAATGTGTCAATTTCACTCCATTACACAGCTGATGGCACTGAGTCCATTTCACCCCATTACACAGCTGATGGCAGTGTGTCCATTTCACTCCATTACACAGCTGATGGCAGTGTGTCCATTTCACTCCATTTCACAGCTGATGGCAGTGTGTCCATTTTCGTCCATGACACAGCTGATGGCAGTGTGTCCATTTCACACCATTACACAGTGGATGGCAGTGTGTCCATTTCACTCCATTACACAGTTGATGGCAGTATGTCCATTTCACCCCATTGCACATGAGATTGCAGTGCATTCATTTCACTTCATTACACAGCAGATGGCAGTGTGTCCATTTCACTCCATGACACAGCAGATGGCAGGATGTCCATTTCACTCCATTTCACAGCAGATGTCAGTGGGCCCATTTCACCCCATTACACAACAGATGGCAGTGTGTCCGTTTTAGTCCAGGACACAGCCGATCGCCGTATGTCCATTTCACACCATTGCACAGCAGATGGCAGTGTGTCCATTTCACTCCATGACACAGCAGATGGCAGTCTGTCAATTTCACTCCATTTCAGAGCAGATTGCAATGTGCACATTTCACTTCATTACAGAGCAGAATGCAGTGTGTCCATTTCACTCCATTACACAGCAGATGGCAGTGTGTCCATTTCACGCCATTACACAGGAGATGGCAGTGTGTCCATTTCACTCCATTACACAGCAGATGGCAGTGTGTCCATTTCACGCCATTACACAGCAGATGGCAGTGTGTCCATTTCACGCCATTACACAGGAGATGGCAGTGTGTCCATTTCACTCCATTACACAGCAGATGGCAGTGTGTCCATTTCACTCTATTTCACAGCAGATGGCAGAGTGTACATTTCACTCCATTGCAGAGCAGAATGCAGTCTGCACATTTCAGTGCATAACACGGTGGATGGCAGTGTGTCCAATTCACAGTGCCAGTCCTTTGGTGAGGTAATGGCAGTTAGTTCCAGCCCTGGGGTGGGGTAATGGCACTCAGTGCCAGTCCTGGGATGGGGTAATGGCACTCAGTACCAGTCCTGGGATGGGGTAATGGCACTCAGTGCCAGTCCTGGGATGGGGTAATGGCACTCAGTGCCAGTCCTGGGGTGGGGTAATTGCACTCAGTGCCAGTCCTGGGGTGAGGTAATGGCACTCAGTGCCAGTCCTGGGGTGGGGTAATGGCACTCAGTGCCAGTCCTGGGGTGGGGTAATTGCACTCAGTGCCAGTCCTGGGGTGGGGTAATTGCACTCAGTGCCAGTCCTGGGGTGAGGTAATGGCACTCAGTGCCAGTCCTGGGGTGAGGTAATGGCACTCAGTGCCAGTCCTGAGATGGGGTAATGGCACTCAGTGCCAGTCCTGGGGTGGGGTAATGGCACTCAGTGCCAGTCCTGGGGTGGGGTAATTGCACTCAGTGCCAGTCCTGGGATGGGGTAATTGCACTCAGTGCCAGTCCTGGGATGGGGTAATGGCACTCAGTGCCAGTCCTGGGATGGGGTAATGGCACTCAGTACCAGTCCTGGGGTGAGGTAATGGCACTCAGTGCCAGTCCTGGGATGAGGTAATGGCACTCAGTGCCAGTCCTGGGATGGGGTAATTGCACTCAGTGCCAGTCCTGGGGTGGGGTAATTGCACTCAGTGCCAGTCCTGGGATGGGGTAATGGCACTCAGTGCCAGTCCTGGGGTGGGGTAATTGCACTCAGTACCAGTCCTGGGGTGGGGTAATTGCACTCAGTGCCAGTCCTGGGGTGAGGTAATTGCACTCAGTGCCAGTCCTGGGGTGGGGTAATTGCACTCAGTGCCAGTCCTGGGATGGGGTAATTGCACTCAGTGCCAGTCCTGGGGTGGGGTAATTGCACTCAGTGCCATTCCTGGGGTGGGGTAATTGCACTCAGTGCCAGTCCTGGGATGGGGTAATTGCAGTCAGTGCCAGTCCTGGGGTGGGGTAATGGCACTCAGTGCCAGTCCTGGGGTGAGGTAATGGCACTTAGTGCCAGTCCTGGGATGGGGTAATGGCACTCAGTGCCAGTCCTGGGGTGGGGTAATGGCACTCAGTGCCAGTCCTGGGGTGGGGTAATGGCACTCAGTGCCAGTCCTGGGATGCGGTAATTGCACTCAGTGCCAGTCCTGGGGTGGGGTAATTGCACTCAGTGCCAGTCCTGGGATGGGGTAATTGCACTCAGTGCCAGTCCTGGGATGGGGTAATTGCACTCAGTGCCAGTCCTGGGATGGGGTAATTGCACTCAGTGCCAGGCCTGGGATGGGGTAATTGCACTCAGTGCCAGTCCTGGGGTGAGGTAATTGAACTCAGTGCCAGTCCAGGGATGGGGTAATTGCACTCAGTGCCAGTCCTGGGGTGGGGTAATGGCACTCAGTGCCAGACCTGGGATGGGGTAATTGCACTCAGTGCCAGTCCTGGGGTGGGGTAATGGCACTCAGTGCCAGTCCTGGGGTGGGGTAATGGCACTCAGTGCCAGTCCTGGGGTGGGGTAATGGCACTCAGTGCCAGT
This sequence comes from Heptranchias perlo, assembly GCF_035084215.1. Taxonomy (NCBI): domain Eukaryota; kingdom Metazoa; phylum Chordata; class Chondrichthyes; order Hexanchiformes; family Hexanchidae; genus Heptranchias; species Heptranchias perlo. Next base: position 95,513 of record NW_027139300.1, on the reverse strand, counting down.
CCTGGGGTGGGGTAATGGCACTCAGTGCCAGTCCTGGGATGGGGTAATGGCACTCAGTGCCAGTCCTGGGATGGGGTAATGGCACTCAGTACCAGTCCTGGGATGAGGTAATTGCACTCAGTGCCAGTCCTGGGGTGGGGTAATTGCACTCAGTACCAGTCCTGGGATGGGGTAATGGCACTCAGTGCCAGTCCTGGGATGGGGTAATGACACTCAGTACCAGTCCTGGGATGGGGTAATGGCACTCAGTGCCAGTCCTGGGGTGGGGTAATTGCACTCAGTGCCAGTCCTGTGATGGGGTAATGGCACTCAGTGCCTGTCCTGGGGTGAGGTAATTGCACTCAGTGCCAGTCCTGGGATGGGGTAATTGCACTCAGTGCCAGTCCTGGGGTGGGGTAATTGCACTCAGTGCCAGTCCTGGGATGGGGTAATGGCACTCAGTGCCAGTCCTGGGATGGGGTAATGGCACTCAGTGCCAGTCCTGGGATGGGGTAATTGCACTCAGTGCCAGTCCTGGGGTGAGGTAATTGCACTCAGTGCCAGTCCTGGGGTGGGGTAATTGCACTCAGGGCAAGTCCTGGGATGGTGTAATGGAACTCAGTGCCAGTCCTGCGATGGGGTAATGGCACTCAGTGCCAGTCCTGGGGTGGGGTAATGGCACTCAGTGCCAGTCCTGGGGTGGGGTAATGGCACTCAGTGCCAGTCCTGGGATGGGGTAATGGCACTCAGTGCCAGTCCTGGGGTGGGGTAATGGCACTCAGTGCCAGTCCTGGGGTGGGGTAATGGCACTCAGTGCCAGTCCTGGGATGGGGTAATGGCACTCAGTGCCAGTCCTGGGGTGGGGTAATGGCACTCATTGCCAGCCCTGGGGTGAGGTAATGGCACTCAGTGCCCGTCCTGGGTGAGGTAATTGCACTCAGTGCCAGTCCTGGGGTGGGGTAATGGCACTCAGTGCCAGTCCTGGGGTGGGGTACTGGCACTCAGTGCCAGTCCTGGGTGAGGTAATTGCACTCAGTGCCAGTCCTGGGGTGGGGTAATGGCACTCAGTGCCAGTCCTGGGGTGAGGTAATTGCACTCAGTGCCATTCCTGGGATGGGGTAATTGCACTCAGTGCCAGTCCTGGGGTGGGTTAATTGCACTCAGTGCCAGTCCTGGGGTAGGGTAATGGCACTCAGTGCCAGTCCTGGGGTGAGGTAATTGCACTCAGTGCCAGTCCTGGGATGAGGTAATGGCACTCAGTGCCAGTCCTGGGGTGAGGTAATTGCACTCAGTGCCAGTCCTGGGGTAGGGTAATTGCACTCAGTGCCAGTCCTGGGGTGGGGTAATGGCACTCAGTGCCAGTCCTGGGGTGGGGTAATGGCACTCAGTGCCAGTCCTGGGGTGAGGTAATGGCACTCAGTGCCAGTCCTGGGGTGAGGTAATTGCACTCAGTGCCAGTCCTGGGGTGGTGTAATGGCACTCAGTGCCAGTCCTGGGGTGGGGTAATGGCACTCAGTGCCAGTCCTGTGGTGAGGTAATGGCACTCAGTGCCAGTCCTGGGGTGAGGTAATGGCACTCAGTGCCAGTCCTGGGGTGAGGTAATTGCAGTCAGTGCCAGTCCTGGGATGGGGTAATGGCACTCAGTGCCAGTCCTGGGGTGAGGTAATGGCACTCAGTGCCAGTCCTGAGGTGAGGTAATTGCACTCAGTGCCAGTCCTGGGGTGAGGTAATGGCACTCAGTGCCAGTCCTGGGATGAGGTAATTGCACTCAGTGCCAGTCCTGGGGTGAGATAATGGCACTCAGTGCCAGTCCTGGGGTGGGGTAATGGCACTCAGTGCCAGTCCTGGGGTGGGGTAATTGCACTCAATGCCAGTCCTGGGGTGGGGTAATGACACTCAGTGCCAGTCCTGGGGTGAGATAATGGCACTCAGTGCCAGTCCTGGGGTGAGGTAATTGCACTCAGTGCCAGTCCTGGGGTGGGGTAATTGCACTCAGTGCCAGTCCTGGGGTGGGGTAATTGCACTCAGTGCCAGTCCTGGGGTAGGGTAATTGCACTCAGTGCCAGTCCTGGGGTGGGGTAATGGCACTCAGTGCCAGTCCTGGGGTGACGTAATTGCACTCAGTGCCAGTCCTGGGATGGGGTAATTGCACTCAGTGCCAGTCCTGGGGTGAGGTAATGGCACTCAGTGCCAGTCCTGGGATGGGGTAATTGCACTCAGTGCCAGTCCTGGGATGAGGTAATGGCACTCAGTGCCAGTCCTGGGGTGAGGTAATTGCACTCAGTGCCAGTCCTGGGGTGAGGTAATTGCACTCAGTGCCAGTCCTGGGGTGGGGTAATTGCACTCAGTGCCAGTCCTGGGGTGAGGTAATGGCACTCAGTGCCAGTACTGGGGTGGGGTAATTGCACTCAGTGCCAGTCCTGGGGTGGGGTAATTGCACTCAGTGCCAGTCCTGGGGTGGGGTAATTGCACTCAGTGCCAGTCCTGGGGTGAGGTAATGGCACTCAGTGCCAGTCCTGGGATGGGGTAATGGCACTCAGTGCCAGTCCTGGGGTGAGGTAATTGCACTCAGTGCCAGTCCTGGGATGGGGTAATTGCACTCAGTACCAGTCCTGGGGTGGGGTAATGGCACTCAGTGCCAGTCCTGGGGTGGGGTAATTGCACTCAGTGCCAGTCCTGGGATGGGGTAATGGCACTCAGTGTCACTCCTGGGGTGAGGTAATTGCACTCAGTGCCAGTCCTGGGATGGGGTAATTGCACTCAGTGCCAGTCCTGGGGTGGGGTAATGGCACTCAGTGCCAGTCCTGGGATGGGGTAATGGCACTCAGTGCCAGTCCTGGGGTGAGGTAATGGCACTCAGTGCCAGTCCTGGGGTGAGGTAATTGCACTCAGTGCCAGTCCTGGGGTGAGGTAATGGCACTCAGTGCCAGTCCTGGGGTGAGGTAATTGCACTCAGTGCCAGTCCTGGGGTGAGGTAATGGCACTCGGTGCCAGTCCTGGGGTGGGGTAATGGCACTCAGTGCCAGTCCTGGGGTGGGGTAATTGCACTCAGTGCCAGTCCTGGGGTGAGGTAATTGCACTCAGTGCCAGTCCTGGGATGCGGTAATTGCACTCAGTGCCAGTCCTGGGGTGGGGTAATGACACTCAGTGCCAGTCCTGGGGTGACGTAATGGCACTCAGTGCCAGTCCTGGGCTGAGGTAATTGCACTCAGTGCCAGTCCTGGGGTGGGTTAATTGCACTCAGTGCCAGTCCTGGGGTAGGGTAATTGCACTCAGTGCCAGTCCTGGGGTGGGGTAATGGCACTCAGTGCCAGTCCTGGGGTGAGGTAATGGCACGCAGTGCCAGTCCTGGGGTGAGGTAATGGCACTCAGTGCCAGTCCTGGGATGGGGTAATTGCACTCAGTGCCAGTCCTGGGATGAGGTAATGGCACTCAGTGCCAGTCCTGGGGTGAGGTAATGGCACTCAGTGCCAGTCCTGGGGTGGGGTAATTGCACTCAGTGCCAGTCCTGGGGTGAGGTAATGGCACTCAGTGCCAGTCCTGGGGTGGGGTAATTGCACTCAGTGCCAGTCCTGGGGTGGGGTAATTGCACTCAGTGCCAGTCCTGGGGTGGGGTAATTGCACTAAGTGCCAGTCCTGGGGTGAGGTAATGGCACTCAGTGCCAGTCCTGGGATGGGGTAATGGCACTCAGTGCCAGTCCTGGGGTGAGGTAATTGCACTCAGTGCCAGTCCTGGGATGGGGTAATTGCACTCAGTACCAGTCCTGGGGTGGGGTAATGGCACTCAGTGCCAGTCCTGGGGTGGGGTAATGGCACTCAGTGCCAGTCCTGGGATGGGGTAATGGCACTCAGTGCCAGTCCTGGGGTGAGGTAATTGCACTCAGTGCCAGTCCTGGGATGGGGTAATTGCACTCAGTGCCAGTCCTGGGGTGGGGTAATTGCACTCAGTGCCAGTCCTGGGATGGGGTAATGGCACTCAGTGCCAGTCCTGAGGTGAGGAAATTGCACTCAGTGCCAGTCCTGGGGTGAGGTAATTGCACTCAGTGCCAGTCCTGGGGTGAGGTAATTGCACTCAGTGCCACTCCTGGGGTGGGGTAATTGCACTCAATGCCAGTCCTGGGGTGGGGTAATTGCACTCAGTGCCAGTCCTGGGATGGGGTAATTGCACTCAGTGCCAGTCCTGGGGTGGGGTAATGGCACTCAGTGCCAGTCCTGGGGTGGGGTAATGGCACTCAGTGCCAGTCCTGGGGTGAGGTAATGGCACTCAGTGCCAGTCCTGAGGTGAGGTAATTGCACTCAGTGCCAGTCCTGGGGTGAGGTAATGGCACTCAGTGCCAGTCCTGGGATGAGGTAATTGCACTCAGTGCCAGTCCTGGGGTGAGATAATGGCACTCAGTGCCAGTCCTGGGGTGGGGTAATGGCACTCAGTGCCAGTCCTGGGGTGGGGTAATTGCACTCAATGCCAGTCCTGGGGTGGGGTAATGACACTCAGTGCCAGTCCTGGGGTGAGATAATGGCACTCAGTGCCAGTCCTGGGGTGAGGTAATTGCACTCAGTGCCAGTCCTGGGGTGGGGTAATTGCACTCAGTGCCAGTCCTGGGGTGGGGTAATTGCACTCAGTGCCAGTCCTGGGGTAGGGTAATTGCACTCAGTGCCAGTCCTGGGGTGGGGTAATGGCACTCAGTGCCAGTCCTGGGGTGACGTAATTGCACTCAGTGCCAGTCCTGGGATGGGGTAATTGCACTCAGTGCCAGTCCTGGGGTGAGGTAATGGCACTCAGTGCCAGTCCTGGGATGGGGTAATTGCACTCAGTGCCAGTCCTGGGATGAGGTAATGGCACTCAGTGCCAGTCCTGGGGTGAGGTAATTGCACTCAGTGCCAGTCCTGGGGTGAGGTAATTGCACTCAGTGCCAGTCCTGGGGTGGGGTAATTGCACTCAGTGCCAGTCCTGGGGTGAGGTAATGGCACTCAGTGCCAGTCCTGGGGTGGGGTAATTGCACTCAGTGCCAGTCCTGGGGTGGGGTAATTGCACTCAGTGCCAGTCCTGGGGTGGGGTAATTGCACTCAGTGCCAGTCCTGGGGTGAGGTAATGGCACTCAGTGCCAGTCCTGGGATGGGGTAATGGCACTCAGTGCCAGTCCTGGGGTGAGGTAATTGCACTCAGTGCCAGTCCTGGGATGGGGTAATTGCACTCAGTACCAGTCCTGGGGTGGGGTAATGGCACTCAGTGCCAGTCCTGGGGTGGGGTAATGGCACTCAGTGCCAGTCCTGGGATGGGGTAATGGCACTCAGTGCCAGTCCTGGGGTGAGGTAATTGCACTCAGTGCCAGTCCTGGGATGGGGTAATTGCACTCAGTGCCAGTCCTGGGGTGGGGTAATTGCACTCAGTGCCAGTCCTGGGATGGGGTAATGGCACTCAGTGCCAGTCCTGAGGTGAGGAAATTGCACTCAGTGCCAGTCCTGGGGTGAGGTAATTGCACTCAGTGCCAGTCCTGGGGTGAGGTAATTGCACTCAGTGCCACTCCTGGGGTGGGGTAATTGCACTCAATGCCAGTCCTGGGGTGGGGTAATTGCACTCAGTGCCAGTCCTGGGATGGGGTAATTGCACTCAGTGCCAGTCCTGGGGTGGGGTAATGGCACTCAGTGCCAGTCCTGGGGTGGGGTAATGGCACTCAGTGCCAGTCCTGGGGTGAGGTAATGGCACTCAGTGCCAGTCCTGAGGTGAGGTAATTGCACTCAGTGCCAGTCCTGGGGTGAGGTAATGGCACTCAGTGCCAGTCCTGGGATGAGGTAATTGCACTCAGTGCCAGTCCTGGGGTGAGATAATGGCACTCAGTGCCAGTCCTGGGGTGGGGTAATGGCACTCAGTGCCAGTCCTGGGGTGGGGTAATTGCACTCAATGCCAGTCCTGGGGTGGGGTAATGACACTCAGTGCCAGTCCTGGGGTGAGATAATGGCACTCAGTGCCAGTCCTGGGGTGAGGTAATTGCACTCAGTGCCAGTCCTGGGGTGGGGTAATTGCACTCAGTGCCAGTCCTGGGGTGGGGTAATTGCACTCAGTGCCAGTCCTGGGGTAGGGTAATTGCACTCAGTGCCAGTCCTGGGGTGGGGTAATGGCACTCAGTGCCAGTCCTGGGGTGACGTAATTGCACTCAGTGCCAGTCCTGGGATGGGGTAATTGCACTCAGTGCCAGTCCTGGGGTGAGGTAATGGCACTCAGTGCCAGTCCTGGGATGGGGTAATTGCACTCAGTGCCAGTCCTGGGATGAGGTAATGGCACTCAGTGCCAGTCCTGGGGTGAGGTAATTGCACTCAGTGCCAGTCCTGGGGTGAGGTAATTGCACTCAGTGCCAGTCCTGGGGTGGGGTAATTGCACTCAGTGCCAGTCCTGGGGTGAGGTAATGGCACTCAGTGCCAGTCCTGGGGTGGGGTAATTGCACTCAGTGCCAGTCCTGGGGTGGGGTAATTGCACTCAGTGCCAGTCCTGGGGTGGGGTAATTGCACTCAGTGCCAGTCCTGGGGTGAGGTAATGGCACTCAGTGCCAGTCCTGGGATGGGGTAATGGCACTCAGTGCCAGTCCTGGGGTGAGGTAATTGCACTCAGTGCCAGTCCTGGGATGGGGTAATTGCACTCAGTACCAGTCCTGGGGTGGGGTAATGGCACTCAGTGCCAGTCCTGGGGTGGGGTAATTGCACTCAGTGCCAGTCCTGGGATGGGGTAATGGCACTCAGTGTCACTCCTGGGGTGAGGTAATTGCACTCAGTGCCAGTCCTGGGATGGGGTAATTGCACTCAGTGCCAGTCCTGGGGTGGGGTAATGGCACTCAGTGCCAGTCCTGGGATGGGGTAATGGCACTCAGTGCCAGTCCTGGGGTGAGGTAATGGCACTCAGTGCCAGTCCTGGGGTGAGGTAATTGCACTCAGTGCCAGTCCTGGGGTGAGGTAATGGCACTCAGTGCCAGTCCTGGGGTGAGGTAATTGCACTCAGTGCCAGTCCTGGGGTGAGGTAATGGCACTCGGTGCCAGTCCTGGGGTGGGGTAATGGCACTCAGTGCCAGTCCTGGGGTGGGGTAATTGCACTCAGTGCCAGTCCTGGGGTGAGGTAATTGCACTCAGTGCCAGTCCTGGGATGCGGTAATTGCACTCAGTGCCAGTCCTGGGGTGGGGTAATGACACTCAGTGCCAGTCCTGGGGTGAGGTAATGGCACTCAGTGCCAGTCCTGGGCTGAGGTAATTGCACTCAGTGCCAGTCCTGGGGTGGGTTAATTGCACTCAGTGCCAGTCCTGGGGTAGGGTAATTGCACTCAGTGCCAGTCCTGGGGTGGGGTAATGGCACTCAGTGCCAGTCCTGGGGTGAGGTAATGGCACTCAGTGCCAGTCCTGGGGTGAGGTAATGGCACTCAGTGCCAGTCCTGGGATGGGGTAATTGCACTCAGTGCCAGTCCTGGGATGAGGTAATGGCACTCAGTGCCAGTCCTGGGGTGAGGTAATGGCACTCAGTGCCAGTCCTGGGGTGGGGTAATTGCACTCAGTGCCAGTCCTGGGGTGAGGTAATGGCACTCAGTGCCAGTCCTGGGGTGGGGTAATTGCACTCAGTGCCAGTCCTGGGGTGGGGTAATTGCACTCAGTGCCAGTCCTGGGGTGGGGTAATTGCACTAAGTGCCAGTCCTGGGGTGAGGTAATGGCACTCAGTGCCAGTCCTGGGGTGGGGTAATGGCACTCAGTGCCAGTCCTGGGATGGGGTAATGGCACTCAGTGCCAGTCCTGGGGTGAGGTAATTGCACTCAGTGCCAGTCCTGGGATGGGGTAATTGCACTCAGTGCCAGTCCTGGGGTGGGGTAATTGCACTCAGTGCCAGTCCTGGGATGGGGTAATGGCACTCAGTGCCAGTCCTGAGGTGAGGAAATTGCACTCAGTGCCAGTCCTGGGGTGAGGTAATTGCACTCAGTGCCAGTCCTGGGGTGAGGTAATTGCACTCAGTGCCACTCCTGGGGTGGGGTAATTGCACTCAATGCCAGTCCTGGGGTGGGGTAATTGCACTCAGTGCCAGTCCTGGGATGGGGTAATTGCACTCAGTGCCAGTCCTGGGGTGGGGTAATGGCACTCAGTGCCAGTCCTGGGGTGGGGTAATGGCACTCAGTGCCAGTCCTGGGATGAGGTAATGGCACTCAGTGCCAGTCCTGGGGTGAGGTAATGGCACTCAGTGCCAGTCCTGGGGTGAGGTAATTGCACTCAGTGCCAGTCCTGGGATGGGGTAATGGCACTCAGTGCCAGTCCTGGGATGGGGTAATTGCACTCAGTGCCAGTCCTGGGGTGGGGTAATGGCACTCATTGCCAGTCCTGGGGTGGGGTAATGGCACCCAGTGCCAGTCCTGGGGTGGGGTAATGGCACTCAGTGCCAGTCCTGGGGTGAGATAATTGCACTCAGTGCCAGTCCTGGGATGAGGTAATGGCACTCAGTGCCAGTCCTGGGGTGGGGTAATTGCACTCAGTGCCAGTCCTGGGGTGGGGTAATGGCACTCAGTGCCAGTCCTGGGGTGGGGTAATGGCACTCAGTGCCAATCCTGGGGTGGGGTAATGGCACTCAGTGCCAGTCCTGGGGTGGGGTAATGGCACTCAGTGCCAGTCCTGGGGTGGGGTAATGGCACTCAGTGCCAGTCCTGGGGTGAGGTAATTGCACTCAGTGCCAGTCCTGGGGTGGGGTAATGGCACTCAGTGCCAGTCCTGGGGTGGGGTAATGGCACTCAGTGCCAGTCCTGGGGTGAGGTAATGGCACTCAGTGCCAGTCCTGGGATGGGGTAATGGCACTCAGTGCCAGTCCTGGGGTGGGGTAATGGCACTCAGTGCCAGTCCTGGGGTGGGGAAATGGCACTCAGTGCCAGTCCTGCGATGGGGTAATGGCACTCAGTGCCAGTCCTGGGGTGAGGTAATGGCACTCAGTGCCAGTCCTGGGGTGAGGTAATTGCACTCAGTGCCAGTCCTGGGATGGGGTAATGGCACTCAGTGCCAGTCCTGGGGTGGGGTAATGGCACTCAGTGCCAGTCCTAGGATGGGGTAATGGCACTCAGTGCCAGTCCTGGGGTGAGGTAATTGCACTCAGTGCCAGTCCTGGGGTGAGGTAATTGCACTCAGTGCCAGTCCTGGGGTGAGGTAATTGCACTCAGTGCCAGTCCTGGGGTGAGGTAATTGCACTCAGTGCCAGTCCTGGGGTGAGGTAATTGCACTCAGTGCCAGTCCTGGGATGGGGTAATGGCACTCAGTGCCAGTCCTGGGGTGGGGTAATGGCACTCAGTGCCAGTCCTGGGGTGGGGTAATTGCACTCAGTGCCAGTCCTGGGGTGGGGTAATTGCACTTAGTGCCAGTCCTGGGGTGGGGTAATGGCACTCAGTGCCAGTCCTGGGGTGGGGTAATTGCACTCAGTGCCAGTCCTGGGGCGGGGTAATTGCACTCAGTGCCAGTCCTGGGGTCAGGTAATTGCACTCAGTGCCAGTCCTGGGGTGGGGTAATGGCACTCAGTGCCAGTCCTGGGATAGGGTAATGGCACTCAGTGGCAGTCCTGGGGTGTGGTAATTGCACTCAGTGCCAGTCCTGGGGTGGGCTAATTGCACTCAGTGCCAGTCCTGGGGTGGGGTAATGGCACTCAGTGCCAGTCCTGGGTGAGGTAATTGCACTCAGTGCCAGTCCTGGGGTGGGGTAATGGCACTCAGTGCCAGTCCTGGGGTGGGGTAATGGCACTCAGTGCCAGTCCTGGGGTGGGGTAATTGCACTCAGTGCCAGTCCTGGGGCGGGGTAATTGCACTCAGTGCCAGTTCTGGGGTGAGGTAATTGCACTCAGTGCCAGTCCTGGGGTGGGGTAATGGCACTCAGTGCCAGTCCTGGGATGGGGTAATGGCACTCAGTGGCAGTCCTGGGGTGTGGTAATTGCACTCAGTGCCAGTCCTGGGTGAGGTAATTGCACTCAGTGCCAGTCCTGGGGTGGGGTAATGGCACTCAGTGCCAGTCCTGGGTGAGGTAATTGCACTCAGTGCCAGACCTGGGGTGGGGTAATGGCACTCAGTGCCAGTCCTGGGATGGGGTAATGGCACTCAGTGCCAGTCCTCGGTTGAGGTAATTGCACTCAGTGCCAGTCCTGGGATGAGGTAATGGCACTCAGTGCCAGTCCTGGGATGGGGTAATTGCACTCAGTGCCATCCTGGGGTGGGGTAATGGCACTCAGTGCCAGTCCTGGGGTGAGGTAATTGCACTCAGTGCCAGTCCTGGGATGAGGTAATGGCACTCAGTGCCAGTCCTGGGGTGGGGTAATTGCACTCAGTGCCAGTCCTGGGGTGGGGTAATGGCACTCAGTGCCAGTCCTGGGGTGGGGTAATGGCACTCAGTGCCAGTCCTGGGGTGGGGTAATGGCACTCAGTGCCAGTCCTGGGATGGGGTAATGGCACTCAGTGCCAGTCCTGGGGTGGGGTAATGGCACTCAGTGCCAGTCCTGGGGTGGGGTAATGGCACTCAGTGCCAGTCCTAGGGTGGGGTAATGGCACTCAGTGCCAGTCCTGGGGTGAGGTAATTGCACTCAGTGCCAGTCCTGGGGTGGGGTAATGGCACTCAGTGCCAGTCCTGGGGTGGGGTAATGGCACTCAGTGCCAGTCCTGGGGTGAGGTAATGGCACTCAGTGCCAGTCCTGGGATGGGGTAATGGCACTCAGTGCCAGTCCTGGGGTGGGGTAATGGCACTCAGTGCCAGTCCTGGGGTGGGGAAATGGCACTCAGTGCCAGTCCTGCGATGGGGTAATGGCACTCAGTGCCAGTCCTGGGGTGAGGTAATGGCACTCAGTGCCAGTCCTGGGGTGAGGTAATTGCACTCAGTGCCAGTCCTGGGATGGGGTAATGGCACTCAGTGCCAGTCCTGGGGTGGGGTAATGGCACTCAGTGCCAGTCCTAGGATGGGGTAATGGCACTCAGTGCCAGTCCTGGGGTGAGGTAATTGCACTCAGTGCCAGTCCTGGGGTGAGGTAATTGCACTCAGTGCCAGTCCTGGGGTGAGGTAATTGCACTCAGTGCCAGTCCTGGGGTGAGGTAATTGCACTCAGTGCCAGTCCTGGGGTGAGGTAATTGCACTCAGTGCCAGTCCTGGGATGGGGTAATGGCACTCAGTGCCAGTCCTGGGGTGGGGTAATGGCACTCAGTGCCAGTCCTGGGGTGGGGTAATTGCACTCAGTGCCAGTCCTGGGGTGGGGTAATTGCACTTAGTGCCAGTCCTGGGGTGGGGTAATGGCACTCAGTGCCAGTCCTGGGGTGGGGTAATTGCACTCAGTGCCAGTCCTGGGGCGGGGTAATTGCACTCAGTGCCAGTCCTGGGGTGAGGTAATTGCACTCAGTGCCAGTCCTGGGGTGGGGTAATGGCACTCAGTGCCAGTCCTGGGATAGGGTAATGGCACTCAGTGGCAGTCCTGGGGTGTGGTAATTGCACTCAGTGCCAGTCCTGGGGTGGGCTAATTGCACTCAGTGCCAGTCCTGGGGTGGGGTAATGGCACTCAGTGCCAGTCCTGGGTGAGGTAATTGCACTCAGTGCCAGTCCTGGGGTGGGGTAATGGCACTCAGTGCCAGTCCTGGGGTGGGGTAATGGCACTCAGTGCCAGTCCTGGGGTGGGGTAATTGCACTCAGTGCCAGTCCTGGGGCGGGGTAATTGCACTCAGTGCCAGTTCTGGGGTGAGGTAATTGCACTCAGTGCCAGTCCTGGGGTGGGGTAATGGCACTCAGTGCCAGTCCTGGGATGGGGTAATGGCACTCAGTGGCAGTCCTGAGGTGTGGTAATTGCACTCAGTGCCAGTCCTGGGTGAGGTAATTGCACTCAGTGCCAGTCCTGGGGTGGGGTAATGGCACTCAGTGCCAGTCCTGGGTGAGGTAATTGCACTCAGTGCCAGACCTGGGGTGGGGTAATGGCACTCAGTGCCAGTCCTGGGATGGGGTAATGGCACTCAGTGCCAGTCCTGGGTTGAGGTAATTGCACTCAGTGCCAGTCCTGGGATGAGGTAATGGCACTCAGTGCCAGTCCTGGGATGGGGTAATTGCACTCAGTGCCATCCTGGGGTGGGGTAATGTCACTCAGTGCCAGTCCTGGGGTGAGGTAATTGCACTCAGTGCCAGTCCTGGGATGAGGTAATGGCACTCAGTGCCAGTCCTGGGGTGGGGTAATATCACTCAGTGCCAGTCCTGGGGTGGGGTAATGGCACTCAGTGCCAGTCCTGGGGTGGGGTAATGGCACTCAGTGCCAGTCCTGGGGTGGGGTAATGGCACTCAGTGCCAGTCCTGGGATGGGGTAATGGCACTCAGTGCCAGTCCTGGGGTGGGGTAATGGCACTCAGTGCCAGTCCTGGGGTGGGGTAATTGCACTCAGTGCCAGTCCTAGGGTGGGGTAATTGCACTCAGTGCCAGTCCTGGGGTGGGGTAATGGCACTCAGTGCCAGTCCTGGGGTGGGGTAATTGCACACAGTGCCAGTCCTGGGGTGGGGTAATTGCACTCAGTGCCAGTCCTGGGGTGGGGTAATTGCACTCAGTGCCAGTCCTGGGATGCGGTAATGGCACTCAGTGCCAGTCCTGGGGTGGGGTAATTGCACTCAGTGCCAGTCCTGGGATGGGGCAATTGCACTCAGTGCCAGTTCTGGGGTGGGGTAATTGCACTCAGTGCCAGTCCTGGGGTGGGGTAATTGCACTCAGTGCCAGTCCTGGGGTGAGGTAATTGCACTCAGTGCCAGTCCTGGGGTGGGGTAATGGCACTCAGTGCCAGTCCTGGGATGGGGTAATGGCACTCAGTGCCAGTCCTGGGGTGGGGTAATTGCACTCAGTGCCAGTCCTGGGGTGGGGTAATTGCACTCAGTGCCAGTCCTGGTGTGAGGTAATTGCACTCAGTGCCAGTCCTGGGATGGGGTAATGGCACTCAGTGCCAGTCCTGGGGTGGGGTAATGGCACTCAGTGCCAGTCCTGGGATGGGGTAATGGCACTCAGTGCCAGTCCTGGGGTGGGGTATTTGCACTCAGTGCCAGTCCTGGGATGGGGTAATGGCACTCAGTGCCAGTCCTGGGGTGGGGTAATTGCACTCAGTGCCAGTCCTGGGATGGGGCAATTGCACTCAGTGCCAGTTCTGGGGTGGGGTAATTTCACTCAGTGCCAGTCCTGGGGTGGGGTAATTGCACTCAGTGCCAGTCCTGGGGTGAGGTAATTGCACTCAGTGCCAGTCCTGGGGTGGGGTAATGGCACTCAGTGCCAGTCCTGGGATGGGGTAATGGCACTCAGTGCCAGTCCTGGGGTGGGGTAATTGCACTCAGTGCCAGTCCTGGGGTGGGGTAATTGCACTCAGTGCCAGTCCTGGGGTGAGGTAATTGCACTCAGTGCCAGTCCTGGGATGGGGTAATGGCACTCAGTGCCAGTCCTGGGATGGGGTAATTGCACTCAGTGCCAGTCCTGGGATGAGGTAATGGCACTCAGTGCCAGTCCTGGGGTAGGGTAATGGCACTCAGTGCCAGTCCTGGGGTAGGGTAATGGCACTCAGTGCCAGTCCTGGGGTAGGGTATTGGCACTCAGTGCCAGTCCTGGGGTAGGGTAATGGCACTCAGTGCCAGTCCTGGGGTAGGGTAATGGCACTCAGTGCCAGTCCTGGGGTGGGGTAATTGCACTCAGTGCCAGTCCTGGGGTGGGGTAATGGCACTCAGTGACAGTCCTGGGGTGAGGTAATTGCACTCAGTGCCAGTCCTGGGGTGGGGTAATTGCAATCAGTACCAGTCCTGGGATGGGGTAATGGCACTCAGTGCCAGTCCTGGGATGGGGTAATGGCACTCAGTGCCAGTCCTGGGGTGGGGTAATTGCACTCAGTGCCAGTCCTGGGATGGGGTAATGGCACTCAGTGCCAGTCCTGGGGTGAGGTAATTGCACTCAGTGCCAGTCCTGGGGTGGGGTAATTGCACTCAGTACCAGTCCTGGGGTGGGGTAATTGCACTCAGTGCCAGTCCTGGGATGGGGTAATGGCACTCAGTTCCAGTCCTGGGGTGGGGTAATTGCACTCAGTGCCAGTCCTGGGGTGGGGTAATTGCACTCAGTACCAGTCCTGGGGTGGGGTAATGGCACTCAGTGCCAGTCCTGGGGTGGGGTAATTGCACTCAGTGCCAGTCCTGGGGTGGGGTAATGGCACTCAGTGCCAGTCCTGGGATGGGGTAATTGCACTCAGTGCCAGTCCTGGGGTGAGGTAATTGCACTCAGTGCCAGTCCTGGGATGAGGTAATTGCACTCAGTGCCAGTCCTGGGGTGGGGTAATTGCACTCAGTGCCAGTCCTGGGATGGGGTAATGGCACTCAGTGCCAGTCCTGGGGTGGGGTAATTGCACTCAGTACCAGTCCTGGGGTGGGGTAATTGCACTCAGTACCAGTCCTGGGATGAGGTAATTGCACTCAGTACCAGTCCTGGGGTGGGGTAATTGCACTCAGTGCCAGTCCTGGGGTGGGGTAATGGCACTCAGTGCCAGTCCTGGGATGGGGTAATTGCACTCAGTGCCAGTCCTGGGATGCGGTAATTGCACTCAGTACCAGTCCTGGGGTGAGGTAATTGCACTCAGTGCCAGTCCTGGGGTGGGGTAATTGCACTCAGTGCCAGTCCTGGGGTGGGGTAATGGCACTCAGTGCCAGTCCTGGGGTGAGGTAATGGCACTCAGTGCCAGTCCTGGGATGGGGTAATGGCACTCAGTGCCAGTCCTGGGGTGAGGTAATTGCACTCAGTACCAGTCCTGGGGTGGGGTAATTGCACTCAGTGCCAGTCCTGGGGTGAGGTAATAACACTCAGTGCCAGTCCTGGGGTGAGGTAATAGCACTCAGTGCCAGTCCTGGGATGGGGTAATTGCACTCAGTGCCAGTCCTGGGGTGGGGTAATGGCACTCAGTGCCAGTCCTGGGGTGGGGTAATGGCACTCAGTGCCAGTCCTGGGATGGGGTAATTGCACTCAGTGCCAGTCCTGGGATGGGGTAATTGCACTCAGTACCAGTCCTGGGGTGGGGTAATTGCACTCAGTGCCAGTCCTGGGATGGGGTAATTGCACTCAGTGCCAGTCCTGGGATGGGGTAATTGCACTCAGTGCCAGTCCTGGGGTGGGGTAATTGCACTCAGAGGCAGTCCTGGGGTGGGGTAATTGAACTCAGTGCCAGTCCTGGGATGAGGTAATTGCACTCAGTGCCAGTCCTGGGATGGGGTAATGGCACTCAGTGGCAGTCCTGGGGTGGGGTAATTGCACTCAGTGCCAGTCCTGGGGTGGGGTAATGGCACTCAGTGCCAGTCCTGGGATGGGGTAATTGCACTCAGTGCCAGTCCTGGGGTGAGGTAATTGCACTCAGTGCCAGTCCTGGGGTAGGGTAATGGCACTCAGTGCCAGTCCTGGGATGGGGTAATTGCACTCAGTGCCAGTCCTGGGGTGGGGTAATGGCACTCAGTGCCAGTCCTGGGATGAGGTAATTGCAGTCAGTGCCAGTCCTGGGGTAGGGTAATTGCACTCAGTGCCAGTCCTGGGATGGGGTAATTGCACTCAGTGCCAGTCCTGGGTTGGGGTAATGGCACTCAGTGCCAGTCCTGGGGTGGGGTAATGGCACTCAGTGCCAGTCATGGGGTGAGGTCATGGCACTCAGTGCCAGTCCTGGGATGGGGTAATGGCACTCAGTGCCAGACCTGGGATGGGGTAATGGCACTCAGTGCCAGTCCTGGGGTGAGGTTATTGCACTCAGTGACAGTCCTGGGGTGGGGTAATTGCACTCAGTACCAGTCCTGGGGTGGGGTAATTGCACTCAGTGCCAGTCCTGGGATGGGGTAATGGCACTCAGTTCCAGTCCTGGGGTGGGGTAATTGCACTCAGTGCCAGTCCTGGGGTGGGGTAATTGCACTCAGTACCAGTCCTGGGGTGGGGTAATGGCACTCAGTGCCAGTCCTGGGGTGGGGTAATTGCACTCAGTGCCAGTCCTGTGGTGGGGTAATGGCACTCAGTGCCAGTCCTGGGATGGGGTAATTGCACTCAGTGCCAGTCCTGGAGTGAGGTAATTGCACTCAGTGCCAGTCCTGGGGTAGGGTAATGGCACTCAGTGCCAGTCCTGGGATGGGGTAATTGCACTCAGTGCCAGTCCTGGGGTGGGGTAATGGCACTCAGTGCCAGTCCTGGGATGAGGTAATTGCACTCAGTGCCAGTCCTGGGGTGGGGTAATTGCACTCAGTGCCAGTCCTGGGATGGGGTAATGGCACTCAGTGCCAGTCCTGGGGTGGGGTAATTGCACTCAGTACCAGTCCTGGGGTGGGGTAATTGCACTCAGTACCAGTCCTGGGATGAGGTAATTGCACTCAGTACCAGTCCTGGGGTGGGGTAATTGCACTCAGTGCCAGTCCTGGGGTGGGGTAATGGCACTCAGTGCCAGTCCTGGGATGGGGTAATTGCACTCAGTGCCAGTCCTGGGATGCGGTAATTGCACTCAGTACCAGTCCTGGGGTGAGGTAATTGCACTCAGTGCCAGTCCTGGGGTGGGGTAATTGCACTCAGTGCCAGTCCTGGGGTGGGGTAATGGCACTCAGTGCCAGTCCTGGGGTGAGGTAATGGCACTCAGTGCCAGTCCTGGGATGGGGTAATGGCACTCAGTGCCAGTCCTGGGGTGAGGTAATTGCACTCAGTACCAGTCCTGGGGTGGGGTAATGGCACTCAGTGCCAGTCCTGGGGTGGGGTAATGGCACTCAGTGCCAGTCCTGGGGTGAGGTAATGGCACTCAGTGCCAGTCCTGGGGTGGGGTAATTGCACTCAGTGCCAGTCCTGGGGTGGGGTAATGGCACTCAGTGCCAGTCCTGGGATGGGGTAATGGCACTCAGTACCAGTCCTGGGGTGGGGTAATTGCACTCAGTGCCAGTCCTGGGGTGGGGTAATGGCACTCAGTGCCAGTCCTGGGGTGGGGTAATTGCACTCAGTACCAGTCCTGGGGTGGGGTAATTGCACTCAGTGCCAGTCCTGGGGTGAGGTAATTGCACTCAGTGCCAGTCCTGGGGTGGGGTAATTGCACTCAGTACCAGTCCTGGGGTGGGGTAATTGCACTCAGTGCCAGTCCTGGGATGGGGTAATGGCACTCAGTGCCAGTCCTGGGGTGGGGTAATTGCACTCAGTGCCAGTCCTGGGGTGAGGTAATAGCACTCAGTGCCAGTCCTGGGGTGAGGTAATAGCACTCAGTGCCAGTCCTGGGATGGGGTAATGGCACTCAGTGCCAGTCCTGGGGTGGGGTAATGGCACTCAGTGCCAGTCCTGGGATGAGGTAATTGCACGCAGTGCCAGTCCTGGGGTAGGGTAATGGCACTCAGTGCCAGTCCTGGGGTGAGGTAATTGCACTCAGTGCCAGTCCTGGGGTAGGGTAATGGCACTCAGTGCCAGTCCTGGGGTGGGGTAATGGCACTCAGTGCCAGTCCTGGGGTGAGGTAATTGCACTCAGTGCCAGTCCTGGGGTGGGGTAATTGCACTCAGTGCCAGTCCTGGGGTGAGGTAATTGCACTCAGTGCCAGTCCTGGGGTAGGGTAATGGCACTCAGTGCCAGTCCTGGGGTGGGGTAATTGCACTCAGTGCCAGTCCTGGGGTAGGGTAATTGCACTCAGTGCCAGTCCTGGGATGGGGTAATTGCACTCAGTGCCAGTCCTGGGTTGGGGTAATGGCACTCAGTGCCAGTCCTGGGGTGGGGTAATGGCACTCAGTGCCAGTCCTGGGGTGAGCTCATGGCACTCAGTGCCAGTCCTGGGATGGGGTAATGGCACTCAGTGCCAGACCTGGGATGGGGTAATTGCACTCAGTGCCAGTCCTGGGATGGGGTAATTGCACTCAGTGCCAGTCCTGGGGTGGGGTAATGGCACTCAGTGCCAGTCCTGGGGTGAGGTCATGGCACTCAGTGCCAGTCCTGGGATGGGGTAATGGCACTCAGTGCCAGTCCTGGGATGAGGTAATGGCACTCAGTGCCAGACCTGGGATGGGGTAATGGCACTCAGTGCCAGTCCTGGGGTGAGGTAATTGCACTCAGTGCCAGACCTGGGATGGGGTAATGGCACTCAGTGCCAGACCTGGGATGGGGTAATGGCACTCAGTGCCAGTCCTGGGGTGAGGTAATTGCACTCAGTGACAGTCCTGGGGTGGGGTAATTGCACTCAGTCCCAGTCCTGGGGTGGGGTAATTGCACTCAGTGCCAGTCCTGGGATGGGGTAATGGCACTCAGTTCCAGTCCTGGGGTGGGGTAATTGCACTCAGTGCCAGTCCTGGGGTGGGATAATTGCACTCAGTACCAGTCCTGGGGTGGGGTAATGGCACTCAGTGCCAGTCCTGGGGTGGGGTAATTGCACTCAGTGCCAGTCCTGGGGTGGGGTAATGGCACTCAGTGCCAGTCCTGGGATGGGGTAATTGCACTCAGTGCCAGTCCTGGAGTGAGGTAATTGCACTCAGTGCCAGTCCTGGGGTAGGGTAATGGCACTCAGTGCCAGTCCTGGGATGGGGTAATTGCACTCAGTGCCAGTCCTGGGGTGGGGTAATGGCACTCAGTGCCAGTCCTGGGATGAGGTAATTGCACTCAGTGCCAGTCCTGGGGTGGGGTAATTGCACTCAGTGCCAGTCCTGGGATGGGGTAATGGCACTCAGTGCCAGTCCTGGGGTGGGGTAATTGCACTCAGTACCAGTCCTGGGGTGGGGTAATTGCACTCAGTACCAGTCCTGGGATGAGGTAATTGCACTCAGTACCAGTCCTGGGGTGGGGTAATTGCACTCAGTGCCAGTCCTGGGGTGGGGTAATGGCACTCAGTGCCAGTCCTGGGATGGGGTAATTGCACTCAGTGCCAGTCCTGGGATGCGGTAATTGCACTCAGTACCAGTCCTGGGGTGAGGTAATTGCACTCAGTGCCAGTCCTGGGGTGGGGTAATTGCACTCAGTGCCAGTCCTGGGGTGGGGTAATGGCACTCAGTGCCAGTCCTGGGGTGAGGTAATGGCACTCAGTGCCAGTCCTGGGATGGGGTAATGGCACTCAGTGCCAGTCCTGGGGTGAGGTAATTGCACTCAGTCCCAGTCCTGGGGTGGGTTAATGGCACTCAGTGCCAGTCCTGGGGTGGGGTAATGGCACTCAGTGCCAGTCCTGGGGTGAGGTAATGGCACTCAGTGCCAGTCCTGGGGTGGGGTAATTGCACTCAGTGCCAGTCCTGGGGTGGGGTAATGGCACTCAGTGCCAGTCCTGGGATGGGGTAATGGCACTCAGTACCAGTCCTGGGGTGGGGTAATTGCACTCAGTGCCAGTCCTGGGGTGGGGTAATGGCACTCAGTGCCAGTCCTGGGGTGGGGTAATTGCACTCAGTACCAGTCCTGGGGTGGGGTAATTGCACTCAGTGCCAGTCCTGGGATGAGGTAATTGCACTCAGTGCCAGTCCTGGGGTGGGGTAATTGCACTCAGTACCAGTCCTGGGGTGGGGCAATTGCACTCAGTGCCAGTCCTGGGATGGGGTAATGGCACTCAGTGCCAGTCCTGGGGTGGGGTAATTGCACTCAGTGCCAGTCCTGGGGTGAGGTAATAGCACTCAGTGCCAGTCCTGGGGTGAGGTAATAGCACTCAGTGCCAGTCCTGGGATGGGGTAATGGCACTCAGTGCCAGTCCTGGGGTGGGGTAATGGCACTCAGTGCCAGTCCTGGGATGAGGTAATTGCACGCAGTGCCAGTCCTGGGGTAGGGTAATGGCACTCAGTGCCAGTCCTGGGGTGAGGTAATTGCACTCAGTGCCAGTCCTGGGGTAGGGTAATGGCACTCAGTGCCAGTCCTGGGGTGGGGTAATGGCACTCAGTGCCAGTCCTGGGGTGAGGTAATTGCACTCAGTGCCAGTCCTGGGGTGGGGTAATTGCACTCAGTGCCAGTCCTGGGGTGAGGTAATTGCACTCAGTGCCAGTCCTGGGGTAGGGTAATGGCACTCAGTGCCAGTCCTGGGGTGGGGTAATTGCACTCAGTGCCAGTCCTGGGGTAGGGTAATTGCACTCAGTGCCAGTCCTGGGATGGGGTAATTGCACTCAGTGCCAGTCCAGGGTTGGGGTAATGGCACTCAGTGCCAGTCCTGGGGTGAGCTCATGGCACTCAGTGCCAGTCCTGGGATGGGGTAATGGCACTCAGTGCCAGTCCTGGGATGGGGTAATTGCACTCAGTGCCAGTCCTGGGATGCGGTAATTGCACTCAGTACCAGTCCTGGGGTGAGGTAATTGCACTCAGTGCCAGTCCTGGGGTGGGGTAATTGCACTCAGTGCCAGTCCTGGGGTGGGGTAATGGCACTCAGTGCCAGTCCTGGGGTGAGGTAATGGCACTCAGTGCCAGTCCTGGGATGGGGTAATGGCACTCAGTGCCAGTCCTGGGGTGAGGTAATTGCACTCAGTCCCAGTCCTGGGGTGGGTTAATGGCACTCAGTGCCAGTCCTGGGGTGGGGTAATGGCACTCAGTGCCAGTCCTGGGGTGAGGTAATGGCACTCAGTGCCAGTCCTGGGGTGGGGTAATTGCACTCAGTGCCAGTCCTGGGGTGGGGTAATGGCACTCAGTGCCAGTCCTGGGATGGGGTAATGGCACTCAGTACCAGTCCTGGGGTGGGGTAATTGCACTCAGTGCCAGTCCTGGGGTGGGGTAATGGCACTCAGTGCCAGTCCTGGGGTGGGGTAATTGCACTCAGTACCAGTCCTGGGGTGGGGTAATTGCACTCAGTGCCAGTCCTGGGGTGAGGTAATTGCACTCAGTGCCAGTCCTGGGGTGGGGTAATTGCACTCAGTACCAGTCCTGGGGTGGGGTAATTGCACTCAGTGCCAGTCCTGGGATGGGGTAATGGCACTCAGTGCCAGTCCTGGGGTGGGGTAATTGCACTCAGTGCCAGTCCTGGGGTGAGGTAATAGCACTCAGTGCCAGTCCTGGGGTGAGGTAATAGCACTCAGTGCCAGTCCTGGGATGGGGTAATGGCACTCAGTGCCAGTCCTGGGGTGGGGTAATGGCACTCAGTGCCAGTCCTGGGATGAGGTAATTGCACGCAGTGCCAGTCCTGGGGTAGGGTAATGGCACTCAGTGCCAGTCCTGGGGTGAGGTAATTGCACTCAGTGCCAGTCCTGGGGTAGGGTAATGGCACTCAGTGCCAGTCCTGGGGTGGGGTAATGGCACTCAGTGCCAGTCCTGGGGTGAGGTAATTGCACTCAGTGCCAGTCCTGGGGTGGGGTAATTGCACTCAGTGCCAGTCCTGGGGTGAGGTAATTGCACTCAGTGCCAGTCCTGGGGTAGGGTAATGGCACTCAGTGCCAGTCCTGGGGTGGGGTAATTGCACTCAGTGCCAGTCCTGGGGTAGGGTAATTGCACTCAGTGCCAGTCCTGGGATGGGGTAATTGCACTCAGTGCCAGTCCAGGGTTGGGGTAATGGCACTCAGTGCCAGTCCTGGGGTGGGGTAATGGCACTCAGTGCCAGTCCTGGGGTGAGCTCATGGCACTCAGTGCCAGTCCTGGGATGGGGTAATGGCACTCAGTGCCAGACCTGGGATGGGGTAATTGCACTCAGTGCCAGTCCTGGGATGGGGTAATTGCACTCAGTGCCAGTCCTGGGGTGGGGTAATGGCACTCAGTGCCAGTCCTGGGGTGAGGTCATGGCACTCAGTGCCAGTCCTGGGATGGGGTAATGGCACTCAGTGCCAGTCCTGGGATGAGGTAATGGCACTCAGTGCCAGACCTGGGATGGGGTAATGGCACTCAGTGCCAGTCCTGGGGTGAGGTAATTGCACTCAGTGCCAGACCTGGGATGGGGTAATGGCACTCAGTGCCAGTCCTGGGGTGAGGTAATTGCACTCAGTGCCAGTCCTGGGATGGGGTAATGGCACTCAGTGCCAGTCCTGGGGTGGGGTAATGGCACTCAGTGCCAGTCCTGCGTTGAGGTCATGGCACTCAGTGCCAGTCCTGGGGTGGGGTAATGGCACTCAGTGCCAGTTTTGGGGTGAGGTCATGGCACTCAGTGCCAGTCCTGGGATGGGGTAATGGCACTCAGTGCCAGTCCTGGGGTGGGGTAATGGCACTCAGTGCCAGTCCTGGGGTGAGGTCATGGCACTCAGTGCCAGTCCTGGGATGGGGTAATGGCACTCAGTGCCAGTCCTGGGATGAGGTAATGGCACTCAGTGCCAGACCTGGGATGGGGTAATGGCACTCAGTGCCAGACCTGGGATGGGGTAATGGCACTCAGTGCCAGTCCTGGGATGGGGTAATGGCACTCAGTGCCAGTCCTGGGGTGGGGTAATGGCACTCAGTGCCAGTCCTGGGATGGGGTAATGGCACTCAGTGCCAGTCCTGGGGTGGGGTAATTGCACTCAGTGCCAGTCCTGGGGTGGGGTAATTGCACTCAGTGCCAGTCCTGGGGTGAGGTAATTGCACTCAGTGCCAGTCCTGGGATGTGGTAATGGCACTCAGTGCCAGTCCTGGGATGGGGTAATTGCACTCAGTGCCAGTCCTGGGATGAGGTAATGGCACTCAGTGCCAGTCCTGGGGTAGGGTAATGGCACTCAGTGCCAGTCCTGGGGTAGGGTAATGGCACTCAGTGCCAGTCCTGGGGTAGGGTATTGGCACTCAGTGCCAGTCCTGGTGTAGGGTAATGGCACTCAGTGCCAGTCCTGGGGTAGGGTAATGGCACTCAGTGCCAGTCCTGCGGTGGGGTAAATACACTCAGTGCCAGTCCTGGGGTAGGGTAATGGCACTCAGTGACAGTCCTGGGGTGAGGTAATTGCACTCAGTGCCAGTCCTGGGGTGGGGTAATTGCAATCAGTACCAGTCCTGGGATGGGGTAATGGCACTCAGTGCCAGTCCTGGGATGGGGTAATGGCACTCAGTGCCAGACCTGGGGTGGGGTAATTGCACTCAGTGCCAGTCCTGGGATGGGGTAATGGCACTCAGTGCCAGTCCTGGGGTGAGGTAATTGCACTCAGTGCCAGTCCTGGGGTGGGGTAATTGCACTCAGTACCAGTCCTGGGGTGGGGTAATTGCACTCAGTGCCAGTCCTGGGATGGGGTAATGGCACTCAGTTCCAGTCCTGGGGTGGGGTAATTGCACTCAGTGCCAGTCCTGGGGTGGGGTAATTGCACTCAGTACCAGTCCTGGGGTGGGGTAATGGCACTCAGTGCCAGTCCTGGGGTGGGGTAATTGCACTCAGTGCCAGTCCTGGGGTGGGGTAATGGCACTCAGTGCCAGTCCTGGGATGGGGTAATTGCACTCAGTGCCAGTCCTGGGGTGAGGTAATTGCACTCAGTGCCAGTCCTGGGGTAGGTTAATGGCACTCAGTGCCAGTCCTGGGATGGGGTAATTGCACTCAGTGCCAGTCCTGGGGTGGGATAATGGCACTCAGTGCCAGTCCTGGGATGAGGTAATTGCACTCAGTGCCAGTCCTGGGGTGGGGTAATTGCACTCAGTGCCAGTCCTGGGATGGGGGAATGGCACTCAGTGCCAGTCCTGGGGTGGGGTAATTGCACTCAGTACCAGTCCTGGGGTGGGGTAATTGCACTCAGTACCAGTCCTGGGATGAGGTAATTGCACTCAGTACCAGTCCTGGGGTGGGGTAATTGCACTCAGTGCCAGTCCTGGGGTGGGGTAATGGCACTCAGTGCCAGTCCTGGGATGGGGTAATTGCACTCAGTGCCAGTCCTGGGATGCGGTAATTGCACTCAGTACCAGTCCTGGGGTGAGGTAATTGCACTCAGTGCCAGTCCTGGGGTGGGGTAATGGCACTCAGTGCCAGTCCTGGGGTGGGGTAATGGCACTCAGTGCCAGTCCTGGGGTGAGGTAATGGCACTCAGTGCCAGTCCTGGGATGGGGTAATGGCACTCAGTGCCATTCCTGGGGTGAGGTAATTGCACTCAGTACCAGTCCTGGGGTGGGGTAATGGCACTCAGTGCCAGTCCTGGGGTGGGGTAATGGCACTCAGTGCCAGTCCTGGGGTGAGGTAATGGCACTCAGTGCCAGTCCTGGGGTGGGGTAATTGCACTCAGTGCCAGTCCTGGGGTGGGGTAATGGCACTCAGTGCCAGTCCTGGGATGGGGTCATGGCACTCAGTACCAGTCCTGGGGTGGGGTAATTGCACTCAGTGCCAGTCCTGGGGTGGGGTAATGGCACTCAGTGCCAGTCCTGGGGTGGGGTAATTGCACTCAGTACCAGTCCTGGGGTGGGGTAATTGCACTCAGTGCCAGTCCTGGGGTGAGGTAATTGCACTCAGTGCCAGTCCTGGGGTGAGGTAATAGCACTCAGTGCCAGTCCTGGGATGGGGTAATTGCACTCAGTGCCAGTCCTGGGATGGGGTAATTGCACTCAGTGCCAGTCCTGGGGTGGGGTAAAGGCACTCAGTGCCAGTCCTGGGGTGGGGTAATGGCACTCAGTGCCAGTCCTGGGATGGGGTAATTGCACTCAGTGCCAGTCCTGGGATGGGGTAATTGCACTCAGTACCAGTCCTGGGGTGGGGTAATTGCACTCAGTGCCAGTCCTGGGATGGGGTAATTGCACTCAGTGCCAGTCCTGGGATGGGGTAATTGCACTCAGTGCCAGTCCTGGGGTGGGGTAATTGCACTCAGTGCCAGTCCTGGGGTGGGGTAATTGAACTCAGTGCCAGTCATGGGATGAGGTAATAGCACTCAGTGCCAGTCCTGGGATGGGGTAATTGCACTCAGTGCCAGTCCTGGGATGGGGTAATTGCACTCAGTGCCAGTCCTGGGGTGGGGTAATGGCACTCAGTGCCAGTCCTGGGGTGGGGTAATGGCACTCAGTGCCAGTCCTGGGATGGGGTAATTGCACTCAGTGCCAGTCCTGGGATGGGGTAATTGCACTCAGTACCAGTCCTGGGGTGGGGTAATTGCACTCAGTGCCAGTCCTGGGATGGGGTAATTGCACTCAGTGCCAGTCCTGGGATGGGGTAATTGCACTCAGTGCCAGTCCTGGGGTGGGGTAATTGCACTCAGTGCCAGTCCTGGGGTGGGGTAATTGAACTCAGTGCCAGTCCTGGGATGAGGTAATTGCACTCAGTGCCAATCCTGGGATGGGGTAATGGCACTCAGTGCCAGTCCTGGGGTGGGGTAATGGCACTCAGTGCCAGTCCTGGGATGAGGTAATTGCACTCAGTGCCAGTCCTGTGATGGGGTAATTGCACTCAGTGCCAGTCCTGGGGTGGGGTAATGGCACTCAGTGCCAGTCCTGGGGTGGGGTAATGGCACTCAGTGCCAGTCCTGGGGTGAGGTAATGGCACTCAGTGCCAGTCCTGGGATGGGGTAATGGCACTCAGTGCCAGTCCTGGGGTGAGGTAATTGCACTCAGTACCAGTCCTGGGGTGGGGTAATGGCACTCAGTGCCAGTCCTGGGGTGGGGTAATGGCACTCAGTGCCAGTCCTGGGGTGAGGTAATGGCACTCAGTGCCAGTCCTGGGGTGGGGTAATTGCACTCAGTGCCAGTCCTGGGGTGGGGTAATGGCACTCAGTGCCAGTCCTGGGATGGGGTCATGGCACTCAGTACCAGTCCTGGGGTGGGGTAATTGCACTCAGTGCCAGTCCTGGGGTGGGGTAATGGCACTCAGTGCCAGTCCTGGGGTGGGGTAATTGCACTCAGTACCAGTCCTGGGGTGGGGTAATTGCACTCAGTGCCAGTCCTGGGGTGAGGTAATTGCACTCAGTGCCAGTCCTGGGGTGGGGTAATTGCACTCAGTACCAGTCCTGGGGTGGGGTAATTGCACTCAGTGCCAGTCCTGGGATGGGGTAATGGCACTCAGTGCCAGTCCTGGGGTGGGGTAATTGCACTCAGTGCCAGTCCTGGGGTGAGGTAATAGCACTCAGTGCCAGTCCTGGGATGGGGTAATTGCACTCAGTGCCAGTCCTGGGATGGGGTAATTGCACTCAGTGCCAGTCCTGGGGTGGGGTAATGGCACTCAGTGCCAGTCCTGGGGTGGGGTAATGGCACTCAGTGCCAGTCCTGGGATGGGGTAATTGCACTCAGTGCCAGTCCTGGGATGGGGTAATTGCACTCAGTACCAGTCCTGGGGTGGGGTAATTGCACTCAGTGCCAGTCCTGGGATGGGGTAATTGCACTCAGTGCCAGTCCTGGGATGGGGTAATTGCACTCAGTGCCAGTCCTGGGGTGGGGTAATTGCACTCAGTGCCAGTCCTGGGGTGGGGTAATTGAACTCAGTGCCAGTCCTGGGATGAGGTAATTGCACTCAGTGCCAGTCCTGGGATGGGGTAATGGCACTCAGTGCCAGTCCTGGGGTGGGGTAATGGCACTCAGTGCCAGTCCTGGGATGAGGTAATTGCACGCAGTGCCAGTCCTGGGGTAGGGTAATGGCACTCAGTGCCAGTCCTGGGGTGAGGTAATTGCACTCAGTGCCAGTCCTGGGGTAGGGTAATGGCACTCAGTGCCAGTCCTGGGGTGGGGTAATGGCACTCAGTGCCAGTCCTGGGGTGAGGTAATTGCACTCAGTGCCAGTCCTGGGGTGGGGTAATTGCACTCAGTGCCAGTCCTGGGGTGAGGTAATTGCACTCACTGCCAGTCCTGGGGTGGGGTAATGGCACTCAGTGCCAGTCCTGGGGTGGGGTAATTGCACTCAGTGCCAGTCCTGGGGTAGGGTAATTGCACTCAGTGCCAGTCCTGGGATGGGGTAATTGCACTCAGTGCCAGTCCTGGGTTGGGGTAATGGCACTCAGTGCCAGTCCTGGGGTGGGGTAATGGCACTCAGTGCCAGTCCTGGGGTGAGGTCATGGCACTCAGTGCCAGTCCTGGGATGGGGTAATGGCACTCAGTGCCAGACCTGGGATGGGGTAATTGCACTCAGTGCCAGTCCTGGGATGGGGTAATTGCACTCAGTGCCAGTCCTGGGGTGGGGTAATGGCACTCAGTGCCAGTCCTGGGGTGAGGTCATGGCACTCAGTGCCAGTCCTGGGATGGGGTAATGGCACTCAGTGCCAGTCCTGGGATGAGGTAATGGCACTCAGTGCCAGACCTGGGATGGGGTAATGGCACTCAGTGCCAGTCCTGGGGTGAGGTAATTGCACTCAGTGCCAGACCTGGGATGGGGTAATGGCACTCAGTGCCAGTCCTGGGGTGAGGTAATTGCACTCAGTGCCAGTCCTGGGATGGGGTAATGGCACTCAGTGCCAGTCCTGGGGTGGGGTAATGGCACTCAGTGCCAGTCCTGGGGTGAGGTCATGGCACTCAGTGCCAGTCCTGGGGTAGGGTAATGGCACTCAGTGCCAGTCCTGGGGTGAGGTCATGGCACTCAGTGCCAGTCCTGGGATGGGGTAATGGCACTCAGTGCCAGTCCTGGGGTGGGGTAATGGCACTCAGTGCCAGTCCTGGGGTGAGGTCATGGCACTCAGTGCCAGTCCTGGGATGGGGTAATGGCACTCAGTGCCAGACCTGGGATGGGGTAATTGCACTCAGTGCCAGTCCTGGGATGGGGTAATTGCACTCAGTGCCAGTCCTGGGGTGGGGTAATGGCACTCAGTGCCAGTCCTGGGATGGGGTAATGGCACTCAATGCCAGTCCTGGGATGAGGTAATGGCACTCAGTGCCAGACCTGGGATGGGGTAATGGCACTCAGTGCCAGACCTGGGATGGGGTAATGGCACTCAGTGCCAGTCCTGGGATGGGGTAATGGCACTCAGTGCCAGACTTGGGATGGGGTAATGGCACTCAGTGCCAGACCTGGGATGGGGTAATGGCACTCAGTGCCAGACCTGGGATGGGGTAATTGCACTCAGTGCCAGTCCTGGGGTGGGGTAATTGCACTCAGTACCAGTCCTAGGGTGGGGTAATTGCACTCAGTGCCAGTCCTGGGGTGAGGTAATTGCACTCAGTGCCAGTCCTGGGGTGGGGTAATTGCACTCAGTACCAGTCCTGGGGTGGGGTAATTGCACTCAGTGCCAGTCCTGGGATGGGGTAATGGCACTCAGTGCCAGTCCTGGGGTGGGGTAATTGCACTCAGTGCCAGTCCTGGGGTGAGGTAATAGAACTCAGTGCCAGTCCTGGGATGGGGTAATTGCACTCAGTGCCAGTCCTGGGATGGGGTAATTGCACTCAGTGCCAGTCCTGGGGTGGGGTAATGGCACTCAGTGCCAGTCCTGGGGTGGGGTAATGGCACTCAGTGCCAGTCCTGGGATGGGGTAATTGCACTCAGTGCCAGTCCTGGGATGGGGTAATTGCACTCAGTACCAGTCCTGGGGTGGGGTAATTGCACTCAGTGCCAGTCATGGGATGGGGTAATTGCACTCAGTGCCAGTCCTGGGATGGGGTAATTGCACTCAGTGCCAGTCCTGGGGTGGGGTAATTGCACTCAGTGCCAGTCCTGGGGTGGGGTAATTGAACTCAGTGCCAGTCCTGGGATGAGGTAATTGCACTCAGTGCCAGTCCTGGGATGGGGTAATGGCACTCAGTGCCAGTCCTGGGGTGGGGTAATGGCACTCAGTGCCAGTCCTGGGATGAGGTAATTGCACGCAGTGCCAGTCCTGGGGTGGGGTAATGGCACTCAGTGCCAGTCCTGGGGTGAGGTAATTGCACTCAGTGCCAGTCCTGGGGTAGGGTAATGGCACTCAGTGCCAGTCCTGGGGTGGGGTAATGGCACTCAGTGCCAGTCCTGAGGTGAGGTAATTGCACTCAGTGCCAGTCCTGGGGTGGGGTAATTGCACTCAGTGCCAGTCCTGGGGTGAGGTAATTGCACTCAGTGCCAGTCCTGGGGTGAGGTAATTGCACTCAGTGCCAGTCCTGGGATGGGGTAATGGCACTCAGTGCCAGTCCTGGGGTGGGGTAATGGCACTCAGTGCCAGTCCTGGGGTGAGGTCATGGCACTCAGTGCCAGTCCTGGGGTAGGGTAATGGCACTCAGTGCCAGTCCTGGGGTGAGGTCATGGCACTCAGTGCCAGTCCTGGGATGGGGTAATGGCACTCAGTGCCAGTCCTGGGGTGGGGTAATGGCACTCAGTGCCAGTCCTGGGGTGAGGTCATGGCACTCAGTGCCAGTCCTGGGATGGGGTAATGGCACTCAGTGCCAGACCTGGGATGGGGTAATTGCACTCAGTGCCAGTCCTGGGATGGGGTAATTGCACTCAGTGCCAGTCCTGGGGTGGGGTAATGGCACTCAGTGCCAGTCCTGGGGTGAGGTCATGGCACTCAGTGCCAGTCCTGGGATGGGGTAATGGCACTCAGTGCCAGTCCTGGGATGAGGTAATGGCACTCAGTGCCAGTCCTGGGGTAGGGTAATGGCACTCAGTGCCAGTCCTGGGGTGAGGTCATGGCACTCAGTGCCAGTCCTGGGATGGGGTAATGGCACGCAGTGCCAGTCCTGGGGTGGGGTAATGGCACTCAGTGCCAGTCCTGGGGTGAGGTCATGGCACTCAGTGCCAGTCCTGGGATGGGGTAATGGCACTCAGTGCCAGACCTGGGATGGGGTAATTGCACTCAGTGCCAGTCCTGGGATGGGGTAATTGCACTCAGTGCCAGTCCTGGGGTGGGGTAATGGCACTCAGTGCCAGTCCTGGGATGGGTTAATGGCACTCAGTGCCAGTCCTGGGATGAGGTAATGGCACTCAGTGCCAGACCTGGGATGGGGTAATGGCACTCAGTGCCAGACCTGGGATGGGGTAATGGCACTCAGTGCCAGTCCTGGGATGGGGTAATGGCACTCAGTGCCAGACTTGGGATGGGGTAATGGCACTCAGTGCCAGACCTGGGATGGGGTAATGGCACTCAGTGCCAGACCTGGGATGGGGTAATTGCACTCAGTGCCAGTCCTGGGGTGGGGTAATTGCACTCAGTCCCAGTCCTGGGGTGGGGTAATTGCACTCAGTGCCAGTCCTGGGGTGAGGTAATTGCACTCAGTGCCAGTCCTGGGGTGGGGTAATTGCACTCAGTACCAGTCCTGGGGTGGGGTAATTGCACTCAGTGCCAGTCCTGGGATGGGGTAATGGCACTCAGTGCCAGTCCTGGGGTGGGGTAATTGCACTCAGTGCCAGTCCTGGGGTGAGGTAATAGCACTCAGTGCCAGTCCTGGGATGGGGTAATTGCACTCAGTGCCAGTCCTGGGATGGGGTAATTGCACTCAGTGCCAGTCCTGGGGTGGGGTAATGGCACTCAGTGCCAGTCCTGGGGTGGGGTAATGGCACTCAGTGCCAGTCCTGGGATGGGGTAATTGCACTCAGTGCCAGTCCTGGGATGGGGTAATTGCACTCAGTACCAGTCCTGGGGTGGGGTAATTGCACTCAGTGCCAGTCCTGGGATGGGGTAATTGCACTCAGTGCCAGTCCTGGGATGGGGTAATTGCACTCAGTGCCAGTCCTGGGGTGGGGTAATTGCACTCAGTGCCAGTCCTGGGGTGGGGTAATTGAACTCAGTGCCAGTCCTGGGATGAGGTAATTGCACTCAGTGCCAGTCCTGGGATGGGGTAATGGCACTCAGTGCCAGTCCTGGGGTGGGGTAATGGCACTCAGTGCCAGTCCTGGGATGAGGTAATTGCACGCAGTGCCAGTCCTGGGGTAGGGTAATGGCACTCAGTGCCAGTCCTGGGGTGAGGTAATTGCACTCAGTGCCAGTCCTGGGGTAGGGTAATGGCACTCAGTGCCAGTCCTGGGGTGGGGTAATGGCACTCAGTGCCAGTCCTGAGGTGAGGTAATTGCACTCAGTGCCAGTCCTGGGGTGGGGTAATTGCACTCAGTGCCAGTCCTGGGGTGAGGTAATTGCACTCACTGCCAGTCCTGGGGTAGGGTAATGGCACTCAGTGCCAGTCCTGGGGTGGGGTAATTGCACTCAGTGCCAGTCCTGGGGTAGGGTAATTGCACTCAGTGCCAGTCCTGGGATGGGGTAATTGCACTCAGTGCCAGTCCTGGGGTGGGGTAATGGCTCTCAGTGCCA
Source organism: Heptranchias perlo (assembly GCF_035084215.1). NCBI lineage: Eukaryota > Metazoa > Chordata > Chondrichthyes > Hexanchiformes > Hexanchidae > Heptranchias > Heptranchias perlo. The sequence continues at coordinate 64,613 of NW_027139300.1, read as the reverse complement.
GTCCTGGGGTGAGGTCATGGCACTCAGTGCCAGTCCTGGGATGGGGTAATGGCACTCAGTGCCAGAACTGGGATGGGGTAATTGCACTCAGTGCCAGTCCTGGGATGGGGTAATTGCACTCAGTGCCAGTCCTGGGGTGGGGTAATGGCACTCAGTGCCAGTCCTGGGGTGAGGTCATGGCACTCAGTGCCAGTCCTGGGATGGGGTAATGGCACTCAGTGCCAGTCCTGGGATGAGGTAATGGCACTCAGTGCCAGACCTGGGATGGGGTAATGGCACTCAGTGCCAGTCCTGGGGTGAGGTAATTGCACTCAGTGCCAGACCTGGGATGGGGTAATGGCACTCAGTGCCAGTCCTGGGGTGAGGTAATTGCACTCAGTGCCAGTCCTGGGATGGGGTAATGGCACTCAGTGCCAGTCCTGGGGTGGGGTAATGGCACTCAGTGCCAGTCCTGGGGTGAGGTCATGGCACTCAGTGCCAGTCCTGGGGTAGGGTAATGGCACTCAGTGCCAGTCCTGGGGTGAGGTCATGGCACTCAGTGCCAGTCCTGGGATGGGGTAATGGCACTCAGTGCCAGTCCTGGGGTGGGGTAATGGCACTCAGTGCCAGTCCTGGGGTGAGGTCATGGCACTCAGTGCCAGTCCTGGGATGGGGTAATGGCACTCAGTGCCAGACCTGGGATGGGGTAATTGCACTCAGTGCCAGTCCTGGGATGGGGTAATTGCACTCAGTGCCAGTCCTGGGGTGGGGTAATGGCACTCAGTGCCAGTCCTGGGGTGAGGTCATGGCACTCAGTGCCAGTCCTGGGATGGGGTAATGGCACTCAGTGCCAGTCCTGGGATGAGGTAATGGCACTCAGTGCCAGACCTGGGATGGGGTAATGGCACTCAGTGCCAGACCTGGGATGGGGTAATGGCACTCAGTGCCAGTCCTGGGATGGGGTAATGGCACTCAGTGCCAGAACTGGGATGGGGTAATTGCACTCAGTGCCAGTCCTGGGATGGGGTAATTGCACTCAGTGCCAGTCCTGGGGTGGGGTAATGGCACTCAGTGCCAGTCCTGGGGTGAGGTCATGGCACTCAGTGCCAGAACTGGGATGGGGTAATTGCACTCAGTGCCAGTCCTGGGATGGGGTAATGGCACTCAGTGCCAGAACTGGGATGGGGTAATTGCACTCAGTGCCAGTCCTGGGATGGGGTAATTGCACTCAGTGCCAGTCCTGGGGTGGGGTAATGGCACTCAGTGCCAGTCCTGGGATGGGGTAATGGCACTCAGTGCCAGAACTGGGATGGGGTAATTGCACTCAGTGCCAGTCCTGGGATGGGGTAATTGCACTCAGTGCCAGACCTGGGATGGGGTAATGGCACTCAGTGCCAGTCCTGGGGTGAGGTCATGGCACTCAGTGCCAGTCCTGGGATGGGGTAATGGCACTCAGTGCCAGTCCTGGGATGAGGTAATGGCACTCAGTGCCAGACCTGGGATGGGGTAATGGCACTCAGTGCCAGTCCTGGGGTGAGGTAATTGCACTCAGTGCCAGACCTGGGATGGGGTAATGGCACTCAGTGCCAGTCCTGGGGTGAGGTAATTGCACTCAGTGCCAGTCCTGGGATGGGGTAATGGCACTCAGTGCCAGTCCTGGGGTGGGGTAATGGCACTCAGTGCCAGTCCTGGGGTGAGGTCATGGCACTCAGTGCCAGTCCTGGGGTAGGGTAATGGCACTCAGTGCCAGTCCTGGGGTGAGGTCATGGCACTCAGTGCCAGTCCTGGGATGGGGTAATGGCACTCAGTGCCAGTCCTAGGGTGGGGTAATGGCACTCAGTGCCAGTCCTGGGGTGAGGTCATGGCACTCAGTGCCAGTCCTGGGATGGGGTAATGGCACTCAGTGCCAGACCTGGGATGGGGTAATTGCACTCAGTGCCAGTCCTGGGATGGGGTAATTGCACTCAGTGCCAGTCCTGGGGTGGGGTAATGGCACTCAGTGCCAGTCCTGGGGTGAGGTCATGGCACTCAGTGCCAGTCCTGGGATGGGGTAATGGCACTCAGTGCCAGTCCTGGGATGAGGTAATGGCACTCAGTGCCAGACCTGGGATGGGGTAATGGCACTCAGTGCCAGACCTGGGATGGGGTAATGGCACTCAGTGCCAGTCCTGGGATGGGGTAATGGCACTCAGTGCCAGACCTGGGATGGGGTAATGGCACTCAGTGCCAGACCTGGGATGGGGTAATGGCACTCAGTGCCAGACCTGGGATGGGGTAATTGCACTCAGTGCCAGTCCTGGGATGAGGTAATGGCACTCAGTGCCAGACCTGGGATGGGGTAATGGCACTCAGTGCCAGCCCTGGGATGGGGTAATGGCACTCAGTGCCAGACCTGGGATGGGGTAATGGCACTCAGTGCCAGTCCTGAGATGAGGTAATGGCACTCAGTTGCAGTCCTGGGATGGGGTAATGGCACTCAGTGCCAGACCTGGGATGGGGTAATGGCACTCAGTGCCAGACCTGGGATGGGGTAATGGCACTCAGTGCCAGACCTGGGATGGGGTAATTGCACTCAGTGCCAGTCCTGGGATGAGGTAATGGCACTCAGTGCCAGACCTGGGATGGGGTAATTGCACTCAGTGCCAGACCTGGGATGGGGTAATTGCACTCAGTGCCAGTCCTGGGATGAGGTAATGGCACTCAGTGCCAGACCTGGGATGGGGTAATTGCACTCAGTGCCAGACCTGGGATGAGGTAATGGCACTCAGTGCCAGACCTGGGATGGGGTAATTGCACTCAGTGCCAGACCTGGGATGGGGTAATGGCACTCAGTGCCAGACCTGGGATGGGGTAATTGCACTCAGTGCCAGTCCTGGGATGAGGTAATGGCACTCAGTGCCAGACCTGGGATGGGGTAATTGCACTCAGTGCCAGTCCTGGGATGGGGTAATTGCACTCAGTGCCAGACCTGGGATGGGGTAATTGCACTCAGTGCCAGTCCTGGGATGAGGTAATGGCACTCAGTGCCAGACCTGGGATGGGGTAATTGCACTCAGTGCCAGTCCTGGGGTGGGGTAATGGCACTCAGTGCCAGACCTGGGATGGGGTAATGGCACTCAGTGCCAGACCTGGGATGGGGTAATTGCACTCAGTGCCAGTCCTGGGATGAGGTAATGGCACTCAGTGCCAGTCCTGGGATGAGGTAATGGCACTCAGTGCCAGACCTGGGATGGGGTAATGGCACTCAGTGCCAGACCTGGGATGGGGTAATTGCACTCAGTGCCAGTCCTGGGATGAGGTAATGGCACTCAGTGCCATACCTGGGATGGGGTAATGGCACTCAGTGCCAGACCTGGGATGAGGTAATGGCACTCAGTGCCAGACCTGGGATGGGGTAATGGCACTCAGTGCCAGACCTGGGATGGGGTAATGGCACTCAGTGCCAGTCCTGGGATGGGGTAATTGCACTCAGTGCCAGACCTGGGATGAGGTAATGGCACTCAGTGCCAGTCCTGGGATGAGGTAATGGCACTCAGTGCCAGTCCTGGGATGGGGTAATTGCACTCAGTGCCAGTCCTGGGATGGGGTAATTGCACTCAGTGCCAGACCTGGGATGGGGTAAATGCACTCAGTGCCAGACCTGGGATGGGGTAATGGCACTCAGTGCCAGACCTGGGATGGGGTAATGGCACTCAGTGCCAGTCCTGGGATGGGGTAATGGCACTCAGTGCCAGACCTGGGATGGGGTAATGGCACTCAGTGCCAGACCTGGGATGGGGTAATGGCACTCAGTGCCAGACCTGGGATGGGGTAATGGCACTCAGTGCCAGACCTGGGATGGGGTAATGGCACTCAGTGCCAGACCTGGGATGGGGTAATGGCACTCAGTGCCATACCTGGGATGGGGTAATGGCACTCAGTGCCAGTCCTGGGATGAGGTAATGGCACTCAGTGCCAGACCTGGGATGGGGTAATGGCACTCAGTGCCAGACCTGGGATGGGGTAATGGCACTCAGTGCCAGACCTGGGATGGGGTAATGGCACTCAGTGCCAGACCTGGGATGGAGTAATGGCACTCAGTGCCAGTCCTGGGATGAGGTAATGGCACTCAGTGCCAGACCTGGGATGGGGTAATTGCACTCAGTGCCAGTCCTGGGGTGGGGTAATGGCACTCAGTGCCAGTCCTGGGATGGGGTAATGGCACTCAGTGCCAGTCCTGGGATGAGGTAATGGCACTCAGTGCCAGACCTGGGGTGGGGTAATGGCACTCAGTGCCAGTCCTGGGGTGGGGTAATTGCACTCAGTGCCAGACCTGGGATGGGGTAATTGCACTCAGTGCCAGTCCTGGGGTGGGGTAATTGCACTCAGTGCCAGTCCTGGGGTGGGGTAATGGCACTCAGTGCCAGTCCTGGGGTGGGGTAATGGCACTCAGTGCCAGTCCTGGGGTGGGGTAATGGCACTCAGTGCCAGTCCTGGGATGGGGTAATGGCACTCAGTGCCAGTCCTGGGGTGGGGTAATGGCACTCAGTGCCAGTCCTGGGGTGGGGTAATGGCACTCAGTGCCAGTCCTGGGATGGGGTAATGTCACTCAGTGCCAGTCCTGGGATGGGGTAATGTCACTCAGTGCCAGTCCTGGGATGGGGTAATTGCACTCAGTGCCAGTCCTGGGGTGGGGTAATGGCACTCAGTGCCAGTCCTGGGATGGGGTAATGGCACTCAGTGCCAGACCTGGGATGGGGTAATGGCACTCAGTGCCAGACCTGGGATGGGGTAATGGCACTCAGTGCCAGTCCTGGGATGGGGTAATTGCAGTCAGTGCCAGTCCTGGGGTGGGGTAATTGCACTCAGTGCCAGTCCTGGGATGGGGTAATGGCACTCAGTGCCAGTCCTGGGATGGGGTAATTGCACTCAGTGCCAGTCCTGGGATGGGGTAATGTCACTCAGTGCCAGTCCTGGGGTGGGGTAATTGCACTCAGTGCCAGTCCTGGGGTGGGGTAATGGCACTCAGTGCCAGTCCTGGGATGGGGTAATGGCACTCAGTGCCAGACCTGGGATGGGGTAATGGCACTCAGTGCCAGTCCTGGGATGGGGTAATTGCACTCAGTGCCAGTCCTGGGATGGGGTAATGGCACTCAGTGCCAGTCCTGGGGTGGGGTAATTGCACTCAGTGCCAGACCTGGGATGGAGTAATTGCACTCAGTGCCAGTCCTGGGATGGGGTAATGGCACTCAGTGCCAGACCTGGGATGGGGTAATTGCACTCAGTGCCAGTCCTGGGATGAGGTAATGGCACTCAGTGCCAGACCTGGGATGGGGTAATTGCACTCAGTGCCAGACCTGGGATGGGGTAATGGCACTCAGTGCCAGTCCTGGGATGGGGTCATTGCACTCAGTGCCAGTCCTGGGATGAGGTAATGGCACTCAGTGCCAGACCTGGGATGGGGTAATTGCACTCAGTGCCAGACCTGGGGTGAGGTAATGGCACTCAGTGCCAGACCTGGGATGGGGTAATTGCACTCAGTGCCAGACCTGGGATGGGGTAATGGCACTCAGTGCCAGACCTGGGATGGGGTAATTGCACTCAGTGCCAGTCCTGGGATGAGGTAATGGCACTCAGTGCCAGACCTGGGATGGGGTAATTGCACTCAGTGCCAGTCCTGGGATGGGGTAATTGCACTCAGTGCCAGACCTGGGATGGCGTAATTGCACTCAGTGCCAGTCCTGGGGTGGGGTAATGGCACTCAGTGCCAGTCCTGGGGTGGGGTAATTGCACTCAGTGCCAGTCCTGGGGTGGGGTAATGGCACTCAGTGCCAGTCCTGGGATGGGGTAATGGCACTCAGTGCCAGACCTGGGATGGGGTAATGGGACTCAGTGCCAGTCCTGGGATGGGGTAATTGCACTCAGTGCCAGTCCTGGGATGGGGTAATTGCACTCAGTGCCAGTCCTGGGGTGGGGTAATTGCACTCAGTGCCAGACCTGGGATGGGGTAATGGCACTCAGTGCCAGTCCTGGGATGGGGTAATGGCACTCAGTGCCAGTCCTGGGGTGAGGTAATTGCACTCAGTGCCAGTCCTGGGATGGAGTAATTGCACTCAGTGCCAGTCCTGGGATGGGGTAATGGCACTCAGTGCCAGACCTGGGATGGGGTAATTGCACTCAGTGCCAGTCCTGGGATGAGGTAATGGCACTCAGTGCCAGACCTGGGATGGGGTAATTGCACTCAGTGCCAGACCTGGGATGGGGTAATGGCACTCAGTGCCAGTCCTGGGATGGGGTAATTGCACTCAGTGCCAGTCCTGGGATGAGGTAATGGCACTCAGTGCCAGACCTGGGATGGGGTAATTGCACTCAGTGCCAGACCTGGGGTGAGGTAATGGCACTCAGTGCCAGACCTGGGATGGGGTAATTGCACTCAGTGCCAGACCTGGGATGGGGTAATGGCACTCAGTGCCAGACCTGGGATGGGGTAATTGCACTCAGTGCCAGTCCTGGGATGAGGTAATGGCACTCAGTGCCAGACCTGGGATGGGGTAATTGCACTCAGTGCCAGTCCTGGGATGGGGTAATTGCACTCAGTGCCAGACCTGGGATGGGGTAATTGCACTCAGTGCCAGTCCTGGGATGAGGTAATGGCACTCAGTGCCAGACCTGGGATGGGGTAATTGCACTCAGTGCCAGTCCTGGGGTGGGGTAATGGCACTCAGTGCCAGACCTGGGATGGGGTAATGGCACTCAGTGCCAGACCTGGGATGGGGTAATGGCACTCAGTGCCAGACCTGGGATGGGGTAATTGCACTCAGTGCCAGTCCTGGGATGAGGTAATGGCACTCAGTGCCAGACCTGGGATGGGGTAATGGCACTCAGTGCCAGACCTGGGATGAGGTAATGGCACTCAGTGCCAGACCTGGGATGGGGTAATGGCACTCAGTGCCAGACCTGGGATGGGGTAATGGCACTCAGTGCCAGTCCTGGGATGGGGTAATTGCACTCAGTGCCAGACCTGGGATGAGGTAATGGCACTCAGTGCCAGTCCTGGGATGAGGTAATGGCACTCAGTGCCAGTCCTGGGATGGGGTAATTGCACTCAGTGCCAGTCCTGGGATGGGGTAATTGCACTCAGTGCCAGACCTGGGATGGGGTAAATGCACTCAGTGCCAGACCTGGGATGGGGTAATGGCACTCAGTGCCAGTCCTGGGATGGGGTAATGGCACTCAGTGCCAGACCTGGGATGGGGTAATGGCACTCAGTGCCAGACCTGGGATGGGGTAATGGCACTCAGTGCCAGACCTGGGATGGGGTAATGGCACTCAGTGCCAGACCTGGGATGGGGTAATGGCACTCAGTGCCAGACCTGGGATGGGGTAATGGCACTCAGTGCCATACCTGGGATGGGGTAATGGCACTCAGTGCCAGTCCTGGGATGAGGTAATGGCACTCAGTGCCAGACCTGGGATGGGGTAATGGCACTCAGTGCCAGACCTGGGATGGGGTAATGGCACTCAGTGCCAGACCTGGGATGGGGTAATGGCACTCAGTGCCAGACCTGGGATGGAGTAATGGCACTCAGTGCCAGTCCTGGGATGAGGTAATGGCACTCAGTGCCAGACCTGGGATGGGGTAATTGCACTCAGTGCCAGTCCTGGGGTGGGGTAATGGCACTCAGTGCCAGTCCTGGGATGGGGTAATGGCACTCAGTGCCAGTCCTGGGATGAGGTAATGGCACTCAGTGCCAGACCTGGGGTGGGGTAATGGCACTCAGTGCCAGTCCTGGGGTGGGGTAATTGCACTCAGTGCCAGACCTGGGATGGGGTAATTGCACTCAGTGCCAGTCCTGGGGTGGGGTAATTGCACTCAGTGCCAGTCCTGGGGTGGGGTAATGGCACTCAGTGCCAGTCCTGGGGTGGGGTAATGGCACTCAGTGCCAGTCCTGGGGTGGGGTAATGGCACTCAGTGCCAGTCCTGGGATGGGGTAATGGCACTCAGTGCCAGTCCTGGGGTGGGGTAATGGCACTCAGTGCCAGTCCTGTGGTGGGGTAATGGCACTCAGTGCCAGTCCTGGGATGGGGTAATGTCACTCAGTGCCAGTCCTGGGATGGGGTAATGTCACTCAGTGCCAGTCCTGGGATGGGGTAATTGCACTCAGTGCCAGTCCTGGGGTGGGGTAATGGCACTCAGTGCCAGTCCTGGGATGGGGTAATGGCACTCAGTGCCAGACCTGGGATGGGGTAATGGCACTCAGTGCCAGACCTGGGATGGGGTAATGGCACTCAGTGCCAGTCCTGGGATGGGGTAATTGCACTCAGTGCCAGTCCTGGGGTGGGGTAATTGCACTCAGTGCCAGTCCTGGGATGGGGTAATGGCACTCAGTGCCAGTCCTGGGATGGGGTAATTGCACTCAGTGCCAGTCCTGGGATGGGGTAATGTCACTCAGTGCCAGTCCCGGGGTGGGGTAATTGCACTCAGTGCCAGTCCTGGGGTGGGGTAATGGCACTCAGTGCCAGTCCTGGGATGGGGTAATGGCACTCAGTGCCAGACCTGGGATGGGGTAATGGCACTCAGTGCCAGTCCTGGGATGGGGTAATTGCACTCAGTGCCAGTCCTGGGATGGGGTAATTGCACTCAGTGCCAGTCCTGGGGTGGGGTAATTGCACTCAGTGCCAGACCTGGGATGGGGTAATGGCACTCAGTGCCAGTCCTGGGATGGGGTAATGGCACTCAGTGCCAGTCCTGGGGTGAGGTAATTGCAGTCAGTGCCAGTCCTGGGATGGAGTAATTGCACTCAGTGCCAGTCCTGGGATGGGGTAATGGCACTCAGTGCCAGTCCTGGGGTGAGGTAATGGCACTCAGTGCCAGTCCTGGGGTGAGGTAATGGCACTCAGTGCCAGTCCTGGGGTGAGGTAATTGCACTCAGTGCCAGTCCTGGGATGGGGTAATTGCACTCAGTCCCAGTCCTGGGATGGGGTAATGGCACTCAGTGCCAGTCCTGGGATGGGGTAATGGCACTCAGTGCCAGTCCTGGGATGGGGTAATGTCACTCAGTGCCAGTGCCCCCTTCCTCCATGTGACATGAGCAATCTTTCTGATGTGTTCGCTGCCACAGATACCCAGCAGCCAGAGTCTCCTCTGGGAGGGCATCCGAGTTCCGATTTGTTCAAATCCTCAGCGTCTTCTGTCACTGGCCTCGTGCCCAGCTGCCTCGCTCGGCTGTTTGTTTCAGGGATTCCTGCTCGCAACATTCTTGAGAAGTTCATGAAAAGATTGATGAGGAACGAGTCCCATTAAACTTGAGCTTGTTTTGCTCTGGCCTGCGATTCTCTCTGCCCTAACAATGCTACAATTTCGAGAGGAAACTCCTTTTCCTTTCAGTTCGAGATTGAAATTCATTATTATTATTTTGAAGCCAAATCAGGAAACCTGCACAAGAGATTGAAGATTTGAACTGGGCTGCAGGCCTCACATCTGGCCATTCCCTTTCATTCCACATTCAACCTCGTATTTCAAAGCTATTGATTCTGCATTACAATGCCATTCGATGAAATATAATTTCTCCTTAATTATACACCCTGTGAGTTTCAAACACATCCTGACAATATGCAGAGTTGCTTGTGTTAAGGTTTCATTAGCAACATAGGAACAGGAGTAGGCCATTCAGCCCCTCGTGCCTGCTCCGCCATTTGATAAGATCATGGCTGATCTGTGATCTAACTCCATATACCTGCCTTTGGCCCATATCCCTTAATACCTTTGGTTGCCAAAAAGCTATCTATCTCTGATTTAAATTTAGCAATTGAGCTAGTCTCAATTGCTGTTTGCGGAAGAGAGTTCCAAACTTCTACCACCCTTTATGTGTAGAAATGTTTTCTAATCTCACTCCTGAAAGGTCTGGCTCTAATTTTTAGACTGTGCCCCCTACTCCTAGAATCCCCAACCAGTGGAAATAGTTTCTCTCTATCCACCCTATCCGTTCCCCTTAATATCTTATAAACTTCGATCAGATCACCCCTTATCCTTCGAAACTCCAGAGAATACCACCCAATTTGTGTAATCTCTCCTCGTAACTTAACCCTTGAAGTCTGGGTATCATTCTAGTAAACCTACGCTGCACTCCCTCCAAGGCCAATATGTCCTTCCGAAGGTGCGGTGCCCAGAACTGCTCACAGTGCTCCAGGTGCGGTCTAACCAGGGTTTTGTATATTGAATTGGATTGGCACCAGCTTGTCCGACATTGTGACTCATATTCACAAAGATCATTTTTTTTTTCACTTAACTGCCCAGCAAAAGGCTGTAATCCAGAGGGGTTCATTAAATCCAGACTTTCTCACCAAACCGGAATTGGGTTATCTTTAAAGAGAGCTCTCAGGATTGGCGTCCAGTCTGGAATCATCCAAGTCCCTAAATGGCCGCCCAACATCTGGAGTTGAGTGAGCTCCTGGGCTGATGAATAACGTTCAATAAAAGATTCCCTTGTCAATCCGGCAGTGGAAAGATCAAATCATTCTACGAGCAGTTTGAGTCTAGAAAGGGACTGATGTGGAAGCCAATACTTCATAGTGAAAGTGAAACATTTTTTCCTCAAGTGTGAATTTTGTTCAATTTATACCCCAGAAAACAATGGGCCCGAGATTTCTGGACAGGGACAGGGCATAATTGCGATTTCTGCATGAGGGGGCACCCAATATATGGATGTGCCAGGATTCGACTCTGTTTAGACTGAACTTTAAATTCTGTTCGGTGGGGGTACAGGGGTGCACTTCCACCCTCCCTCCCGACAGCAAGAGGGCATGTCAGGGGGAGCCTCGAGGCATCCCAGGGAAATTACTCCTTTCACACCCTTAAAAGGCCCCAGTCGGACTCACACCGGTTGAGACTTGACAAGAGTTTCAGGCCTTCTGAAGGCCCCCAAACCTTAACCAGAGCATTCTGGAGTGGATCAGTTAACTTCCCGCATGGCAGAGCCACCTCAGAAGTAGCCAAGGGCAGCAAAACAATGTTCTCCTTCAGCCCAGTTGGGCCTCGAGGGGACCTCAGATGAAGTGGCAGAGCACCGGACATGGCCGGTGGAGGCAGGGACCACCAATGCAAATGACCTTGTCCCCATTCGGTGGGCGTGGGTTTCACTCTGCCACACTGACAAGAGCCGGGAGGGCTTGCAGGGATTTCAGGGCCAAAGGCTCTCATTTCTTGTGCAAAGCAAGCTAGTAATTAGCAAGAGTGAACCAACAGATCCCGAAACCTGACAGGGGGCCAAAAAGAGCTGACAGCTCAAGGACCACCAGGACATGTACCGTAATCAGTGGGATACACAACAATTCATCACTTGTAATGGAGGAAAGGGAACAGAAATTCAAGAGGTACAGAAACGTAAAACCAAATATTGAAGGGAGCAAATAGATGGTGAATTACGGGACGAGGGGGTGGAAGGAAATGTTCCCCAGAGAATTTTGAATTTTTCATTACAAATGATAAAATCTAATCAACTTACGACTACACTGTACCCCATCGAACTCCCCACCCTCACACACACACTGTACCCCATCCAACTCCCCACCCTCTCACACACTGTACCCCATCCAGCTCCCCACCCTCTCACACACACACTGTACCCCATCCAACTCCCCACCCTCTCACACACACACTGTACCCCATCCAACTCCCCACCCTCTCACACACACACTGTACCCCATCCAACTCCCCACCCTCACACACACACACTGTACCACATCCAACTCCCCACCCTCTCACACACACTGTACCCCATCCAACTCCCCACCCTCTCACACACACTGTACCCCATCCAACTCCCCACCCTCTCACACAGACACTGTACCCCATCCAACTCCCCACCCTCACACACACACTGTACCCCATCCAACTCCCCACCCTCTCACACACACACTGTACCCCATCCAACTCCCCACCCTCACACACACACTGTACCCCATCCAACTCCCCACCCTCTCACACACACACTGTACCCCATCCAACTCCCCACCCTCTCACACACACTGTACCCCATCCAACTCCCCACCCTCACACACACACACTGTACCCCATCCAACTCCCCACCCTCTCACACACACACTGTACCCCATCCAACTCCCCACCCTTTCACACACACTGTACCCCATCCAACTCCCCACCCTCTCACACACACACTGTACCCCATCCAACTCCCCACCCTCTCACACACACACTGTACCCCATCCAACTCCCCACCCTCTCACACACACTGTACCCCATCCAACTCCCCACCCTCACACACACACACTGTACCCCATCCAACTCCCCAACCTCACACACACACTGTACCCCATCCAACTCCCCACCCTCTCACACACACTGTACCCCATCCAACTCCCCACCCTCTCACACACACTGTACCCCATCCAACTCCCCACCCTCACACACACACACTGTACCCCATCCAACTCCCCACCCTCTCACACACACACTGTACCCCATCCAACTCCCCACCCTCACACACACACACTGTACCCCATCCAACTCCCCACCCTCTCACACACACACTGTACCCCATCCAACTCCCCACCCTCTCACACACACACTGTACCCCATCCAACTCCCCACCCTCTCACACACACACTGTACCCCATCCAACTCCCCACCCTCTCACACACACACTGTACCCCATCCAACTCCCCACCCTCTCACACACACTGTACCCCATCCAACTCCCCACCCTCTCACACACACACTGTACCCCATCCAACTCCCCACCCTCTCACACACACACTGTACCCCATCCAACTCCCCACCCTCTCACACACACACTGTACCCCATCCAACTCCCCACCCTCTCACACACACACTGTACCCCATCCAACTCCCCACCCTCACACACACACACTGTACCCCATCCAACTCCCCACCCTCTCACACACACACTGTACCCCATCCAACTCCCCACCCTCTCACACACACACTGTACCCCATCCCACTCCCCACCCTCTCACACAAACACTGTACCCCATCCAACTCCCCACCCTCTCACACACACACTGTACCCCATCCAACTCCCCACCCTCTCACACACACTGTACCCCATCCAACTCCCCACCCTCACACACACACACTGTACCCCATCCAACTCCCCACCCTCACACACACACACTGTACCCCATCCAACTCCCCACCCTCTCACACACACACTGTACCACATCCAACTCCCCACTCTCTCACACACACACTGTACCCCATCCAACTCCCCACCCTCTCACACACACTGTACCCCATCCAACTCCCCACCCTCTCACACACACACTGTACCCCATCCAACTCCCCACCCTCTCACACACACACTGTACCCCATCCAACTCCCCACCCTCTCACACACACACTGTACCCCATCCAACTCCCCACCCTCTCACACACACACTGTACCCCATCCCACTCCCCACCCTCTCACACACACACTGTACCCCATCCAACTCCCCACCCTCACACACACACTGGACCCCATCCAACTCCCCACCCTTTCACACACACTGTACCCCATCCAACTCCCCACCCTCTCACACACACACTGTACCCCATCCAACTCCCCACCCTCTCACACACACTGTACCCCATCCAACTCCCCACCCTCTCACACACACTGTACCCCATCCAACTCCCCACCCTCTCACACACACTGTACCCCATCCAACTCCCCACCCTCTCACACACACACTGTACCCCATCCAACTCCCCACCCTCTCACACACACACTGTACCCCATCCAACTCCCCACCCTCTCACACACACACTGTACCCCATCCAACTCCCCACCCTCTCACACACACACTGTACCCCATCCCACTCCCCACCCTCTCACACACACACTGTACCCCATCCAACTCCCCACCCTCACACACACACTGGACCCCATCCAACTCCCCACCCTTTCACACACACTGTACCCCATCCAACTCCCCACCCTCTCACACACACACTGTACCCCATCCAACTCCCCACCCTTTCACACACACTGTACCCCATCCAACTCCCCACCCTCACACACACTGTACCCCATCCAACTCCCCACCCTCTCACACACACACTGTACCCCATCCAACTCCCCACCCTCTCACACACACTGTACCCCATCCAACTCCCCACCCTCTCACACACACACTGTCCCCCATCCAACTCCCCACCCTCTCACACACACTGTACCCCATCCAACTCCCCACCCTCTCACACACACACTGTACCCCATCCAACTCCCCACCCTCTCACACACACACTGTACCCCATCCAACTCCCCACCCTCTCACACACACACTGTACCCCATCCAACTCCCCACCCTCACACACACACACTGTACCCCATCCAACTCCCCACCCTCACACACACACACTGTACCCCATCCAACTCCCCAACCTCACACACACACTGTACCCCATCCAACTCCCCACCCTCTCACACACACACACTGTACCCCATCCAACTCCCCACCCTCTCACACACTGTACCCCATCCAACTCCCCACCCTCTCACACACACTGTACCCCATCCAACTCCCCACCCTCTCACACACACACTGTACCCCATCCAACTCCCCACCCTCTCACACACACACTATACCCCATCCAACTCCCCACCCTCTCACACACACACTGTACCCCATCCAACTCCCCACCCTTTCACACAGACACTGTACCCCATCCAACTCCCCACCCTCACACACACACTGTACCCCATCCAACTCCCCACCCTCACACACACACTGTACCCCATCCAACTCCCCACCCTCAAACACACACACTGTACCCCATCCAACTCCCCACCCTCTCACACACACACTGTACCCCATCCAACTCCCCACCCTCTCACACACACACTGTACCCCATCCAACTCCCCACCCTCTCACACACACACTATACCCCATCCAACTCCCCACCCTCTCACACACACACTGTACCCCATCCAACTCCCCACCCTTTCACACAGACACTGTACCCCATCCAACTCCCCACCCTCACACACACACTGTACCCCATCCAACTCCCCACCCTCACACACACACTGTACCCCATCCAACTCCCCACACTCTCACACACACACTGTACCCCATCCAACTCCCCACCCTCAAACACACACACTGTACCCCATCCAACTCCCCACCCTCTCACACACACACTGTACCCCATCCAACTCCCCACCCTCTCACACACACTGTACCCCATCCAACTCCCCACCCTCTCACACACACTGTACCCCATCGAACTCCCCACCCTCTCACACACACTGTACCCCATCCAACTCCCCACCCTCTCACACACACTGTACCCCATCCAACTCCCCACCCTCTCACACACACTGTACCCCATCCAACTCACCACCCTCTCACACACACACTGTACCCCATCCAACTCCCCACCCTCACACACACACTGTACCACATCCAACTCCCCACCCTCTCACACAGACACTGTACCCCATCCAACTCCCCACCCTCTCACACACACACTGTACCCCATCCAACTCCCCACCCTCTCACACACACTGTACCCCATCCAACTCCCCACCCTCACACACACACACTGTACCCCATCCAACTCCCCACCCTCTCACACAGACACTGTACCCCATCCAACTCCCCACCCTCTCACACACACACTGTACCCCATCCAACTCCCCACCCTCTCACACACACACTGTACCCCATCCAACTCCCCACCCTCACACACACACACTGTCCCCCATCCAACTCCCCACCCTCTCACACACACACTGTACCCCATCCAACTCCCCACCCTCTCACACACACACTGTACCCCATCCAACACCCCACCCTCTCACACACACACACTGTACCCCATCCAACTCCCCACCCTCTCACACACTGTACCCCATCCAACTCCCCACCCTCTCACACACACTGTACCCCATCCAACTCCCCACCCTCACACACACACACTGTACCCCATCCAACTCCCCACCCTCTCACACACACACTGTACCCCATCCAACTCCCCACCCTCTCACACACACACTGTACCCCATCCAACACCCCACCCTCTCACACACACTGTACCCCATCCAACTCCCCACCCTCTCACACACACACTGTACCCCATCCAACTCCCCACCCTCTCACACAGACACTGTACCCCATCCAACTCCCCACCCTTTCACACAGACACTGTACCCCATCCAACTCCCCACCCTCACACACACACTGTACCCCATCCAACTCCCCACCCTCTCACACACACACTGTACCCCATCCAACTCCCCACCCTCTCACACACACTGTACCCCATCCAACTCCCCACCCTCTCACACACACACTGTACCCCATCCAACTCCCCACCCTTTCACACAGACACTGTACCCCATCCAACTCCCCACCCTCACACACACACTGTACCCCATCCAACTCCCCACCCTCTCACACACACACTGTACCCCATCCAACTCCCCACCCTCTCACACACACTGTACCCCATCCAACTCCCCACCCTCACACACACACTGTACCCCATCCAACTCCCCACCCTCTCACACACACACTGTACCCCATCCAACTCCCCACCCTCTCACACACACTGTACCCCATCCAACTCCCCACCCTCACACACACACTGTACCCCATCCAACTCCCCACCCTCTCACACACACACTGTACCCCATCCAACTCCCCACCCTCTCACACACACACTGTACCCCATCCAACTCCCCACCCTCACACACACACTGTACCCCATCCAACTCCCCACCCTCACACACACACTGTACCCCATCCAACTCCCCACCCTCTCACACACACACTGTACCCCATCCAACTCCCCACCCTCTCACACACACTGTACCCCATCCAACTCCCCACCCTCTCACACACACACTGTACCCCATCCAACTCCCCAACCTCTCACACACACACTGTACCCCATCCAACTCCCCACCCTCTCACACACACACTGTACCCCATCCAACTCCCCACCCTCACACACACACTGTACCCCATCCAACTCCCCACCCTCTCACACACACTGTACCCCATCCAACTCCCCACCCTCACACACACACTGTACCCCATCCAACTCCCCACCCTCTCACACACTGTACCCCATCCAACTCCCCACCCTCTCACACACACTGTACCCCATCCAACTCCCCACCCTCTCACACACACACTGTACCCCATCCAACTCCCCACCCTCACACACACACACTGTACCCCATCCAACTCCCCACCCTCTCACACACACACTGTACCCCATCCAACTCCCCACCCTCTCACACACACACTATACCCCATCCAACTCCCCACCCTCTCACACACACACTGTACCCCATCCAACTCCCCACCCTTTCACACAGACACTGTACCCCATCCAACTCCCCACCCTCACACACACACTGTACCCCATCCAACTCCCCACCCTCACACACACACTGTACCCCATCCAACTCCCCACCCTCACACACACACACTGTACCCCATCCAACTCCCCACCCTCTCACACACACTGTACCCCATCCAACTCCCCACCCTCACACACACACACTGTACCCCATCCAACTCCCCACCCTCTCACACACACACTGTACCCCATCCAACTCCCCACCCTCTCACACAGACACTGTACCCCATCCAACTCCCCAACCTCACACACACACACTGTACCCCATCCAACTCCCCACACTCTCACACACACACTGTACCCCATCCAACTCCCCACCCTCTCACACCGACACTGTACCCCATCCAACTCCCCACCCTCTCACACAGACACTGTACCCCATCCAACTCCCCACCCTCTCACACACACTGTACCCCATCCAACTCCCCACCCTCTCACACACACTGCACCCCATCCAACTCCCCACCCTCTCTCACACACACTGTACCCCATCCAACTCCCCACCCTCTCACACACACTGTACCCCATCCAACTCCCCACCCTCTCACACACACACTGTACCCCATCCAACTCCCCACCCTCTCACACACACTGTACCCCATCCAACTCCCCACCCTCTCACACACACTGTACCCCATCCAACTCCCCACCCTCTCACACACACTGTACCCCATCCAACTCCCCACCCTCTCACACACACTGTACCCCATCCAACTCCCCACCCTCTCACACACTGTACCCCATCCAACTCCCCACCCTCTCACACACACTGTACCCCATCCAACTCCCCACCCTCTCACACACACACTGTACCCCATCCAACTCCCCACCCTCTCACACACACTGTACCCCATCCAACTCCCCACCCTCTCACACACACACTGTACCCCATCCAACTCCCCACCCTCTCACACACACACTGTACCCCATCCAACTCACCACCCTCTCACACACACACTGTACCCCATCCAACTCCCCACCCTCACACACACTGTACCCCATCCAACTCCCCACCCTCTCACACACACTGCACCCCATCCAACTCCCCACCCTCTCACACACACACACTGTACCCCATCCATCTCCCCACCCTCTCACACACACTGTCCCCCATCCAACTCCCCACCCTCACACACACACACTGTACCCCATCCAACTCCCCACCCTCTCACACACACACTGTACCCCATCCAACTCCCCACCCTCTCACACACACTGTACCCCATCCAACTCCCCACCCTCACACACACACTGTACCCCATCCAACTCCCCACCCTCTCACACACACACTGTACCCCATCCAACTCCCCACCCTCTCACACACACTGTACCCCATCCAACTCCCCACCCTCTCACACACACTGTCCCCCATCCAACTCCCCACCCTCTCACACACACTGTACCCCATCCAACTCCCCACCCTCACACACACACTGTACCCCATCCAACTCCCCACCCTCACACACACACTGTACCCCATCCAACTCCCCACCCTCACACACACACTGTCCCCCATCCAACTCCCCACCCTCACACACACACTGTACCCCATCCAACTCCCCACCCTCACACACACACTGTACCCCATCCAACTCCCCACCCTCACACACACACTGTCCCCCATCCAACTCCCCACCCTCACACACACACTGTACCCCATCCAACTCCCCACCCTCACACACACACTGTACCCCATCCAACTCCCCACCCTCACACACACACTGTCCCCCATCCAACTCCCCACCCTCACACACACACTGTACCCCATCCAACTCCCCACCCTCACACACACACTGTACCCCATCCAACTCCCCACACTTTCACACAGACACTGCTTTTTTTTATTCGTTCATGGGATGTGGGTGTCGCTGGCGAGGCCGGCATTTATTGCCCATCCCTAATTGCCCTCGAGAAGGTGGTGGTGAGCCGCCTTCTTGAACCGCTGCAGTCCGTGTGGTGAAGGTTCTCCCACAGTGCTGTTAGGAAGGGAGTTCCAGGATTTTGACCCAGCGACGATGAAGGAACGGCGATATATTTCCAAGTCGGTATTGTGTGTGCCTTGGAGGGGAACGTGCCGGTGGTGTTGTTCCCATGTACCTGCTGCTCTTGTCCTTCTAGGTGGTAGAGGTCGCGGGTTTGGGAGGTGCTGTTGAAGAAGCCTTGGCGAGTTGCTGCAGTGCATCCTGTCGATGGTACACACTGCAGCCACGGTGCGCCGGTGGTGAAGGGAGTGAATGTTTATGGTGGTTTAAAGGGGTGCCAATCAAGTGGGCTGCTTTGTCCTGGATGGTGTCGAGCTTCTTGAGTGTTGTTGGAGCTGCACTCATCCAGGCAAGTGGAGAGTATTCCATCACACTCCTGACTTGTGCTTTGCAGATGGTGGAAAGGCTTTGGGGAGTCAGGAGGTGAGTCACTCGCCACAGAATACCCAGCCTCTGACCTGCTCTCATAGCCACAGTATTTATATGGCTGGTCCAGTTAAGTTTCTGGTCAATGGTGACCCCCAGGATGTTGATGGTGGGGGAGTCGGCGATGGTAATGCTGTTGAATGTCAAGGGGAGGTGATTAGATTCTCTCTTGTTGGAGATGGTCATTGCCTGGCACTTGTCTGGCATGAATGTTACTTCCCACTTATGAGCCCAAAGCTGGATGTTGTCCAGGTCTTGCTGCATGCGGGCTTGGACTGCTTCATTATCTGAGGGGTTGTGAATGGAACTGAACACTGTGCAATCATCAGCGAACATCCCCATTTCTGACCTTATGATGGAGGGAGGGTCATTGATGAAGCAGCTGAAGATGGTTGGGCCTAGGACACTGCCCTGAGGAACTCCTGCAGCAATGCCCTGGGGCTGAGATGATTGGTCTCCAACAACCACCACCATCTTCCTTTGTGCTAGGTATGACTCCAGCCACTGGAGAGTTTTCCCCCTGATTCCCATTGACTTCAATTTTACTCGGGCTCCATGGTGCCACACTCGGTCAAATGCTGCCTTGATGTCAAGGGCAGTCACTCTCACCCCACCTCTGGAATTCAGCTCTTTTGTCCATGTTTGGATCAAGGCTGTAATGAGGTCTGGAGCCGAGTGGTCCTGGCGGAACCCAAACTGAGCATCGGTGAGCAGGTTATTGGTGAGTAAGTGCCGCTTGATAGCACTGTCGACGACACCTTCCATCACTTTGCTGATAATTGAGAGCAGACTGATGGGGTGGTGATTGGCTGGATTGGATTTGTCCTGCTTTTTGTGGACAGGACATACCTGGGCAATTTTCCACATTGTCGGGTAGATGCCAGTGTTGTAGCTGTACTGGAACAGCTTGGCTGGAGGCGCAGTTAGTTCTGGAGCACAAGTCTTCAGCACTACAGCTGGGATGTTGTCGGGGCCCATAGCCTTTGCTGTATCCAGTGCACTCAGCCGTTTCTTGATATCACGTGGAGTGAATCGAATTGGCTGAAGACTGGCTTCTGTGATGGTGGGGATATCGGGAGGAGGTAGAGATGGATTATCTACTCGGCACTTCTGGCTGAAGATGGTTGCAAACGCTTCAGCCTTGTCTTTTGCACTCACGTGCTGGACTCTGCCATCATTGAGGATGGGGATGTTTACAGAGCCTCCTCGTCCCGTTTATTGTTTAATTGTCCACCACCATTCACGACTGGATGTGGCAGGATTGCAGAGCTTTGATCTGATCCGTTGGTTGTGGAATCGCTTAGCTCTCTCTATAGCATGTTGCTTCCGCTGTTTAGCATGCATGTAGTCCTGAGTTGTAGCTTCACCAGGTTGGCACCTCATTTTTAGGTATGCCTGGTGCTGCTCCTGGAATGCTCTTCTACACTCCTCATTGAACCAGGGTTGAACCCCTGGCTTGTTGGTAATGGTAGAGTGAGGAATATGCCAGGCCATGAGGTTACAGATTGTGCTGGAATGCAATTCTGCTGCTGCTGATGGCCCACAGCGCCTCATGGATGCCCTTTCACACAGACACTGTACCCCATCCAACTCCCAAAGCAACTGAACAAATCTGGAAATAAGAAGGTGTTATGAGCAAAAGTGACCATGAAGCTCTTAGATTGTCCTAAAAACCCAGTTGTTCACACTGGTCTTTTTGGGAAGTGAACCTGCTGTCCTTCCGCGGTTTGGCCTGCACTTGACTCCGTCCCACCTCAACGTGATTTAATCTTAACTGTCCTCAAACCGCTAGAAAAGAAAAAAAACGAATAAAACCGAATGGACCACCCGGCATTGGACCACTGGGCACCGGACACGACAAAGGCAAACCAAGCCCAGTCGACCCTGCAAGGTCCTCCTTACTAACATCTGGGGACTTGTGCCAAAATTGGGAGAGCTGTCCCACAGACTAGTCAAGCAACAGCCTGACATAGCCATACTCACAGAATCATATCTTTCAGCCAACGTCCCAGACTCTTCCATCACCATCCCTGGGTATGTCCTGTCCCACCGGCAGGACAGACCCACCAGAGGTGGCGGTACAGTGATATACAGTCAGGAGGGAGTGGCCCTGGGAGTCCTCAACATTGACTCTGGACCCCATGAAATCTCATGGCATCAGGTCAAACATGGGCAAGGAAACCTGCTGCTGATCAACACCTACCGTCCTCCCTCAGCTGATGAATCAGTCCTCCTCCATGTTGAACACCACTTGGAGGAAGCACTGAGGGTAGCAAGGGCACAAAATGTACTCTGGGTGGGGGACTTCAATGTCCATCACCAAGAGTGGCTCGGTAGCACCACTACTGACCGAGCTGGCCGAGTCCTGAAGGACATAGCTGCTAGACTGGGCCTGCGGCAGGTGGTGAGCGAACCAACACGAGGGAAAAACTTACTTGACCTCGTCCTCACCAATCTACTTATCGCAGATGCATCTGTCCATGACAGTATTGGTAGGAGTGACCACCGCACAGTCCTCACTCTGAGGACACCGTCCATCGTGTTGTGTGGCACTACCACCGTGCTAAATGGGATAGATTCAGAACAGATCTAGCAGCTCAAAACTGGGCATCCATGAGGCGCTCGTGGGCCATCAGCGGCGGTGGGGGCGGGGGAGAGGGGACGATCGGGGTCGGGAGAGAACAAGAGAGAGCGAGATGTCATCCGGCGGGTGGTGGGGCGGGGGGGAGAGGGGAAGATTGGGGATGGGGATAGAAAGAGAGAGAGCGAGATGTCATTCGGCGGGTGGTGGGGCGGGGGGGAGACGGGAAGATTGGGGATGGGGATAGAAAGAGAGAGAGCGAGATGTCATTCGGCAGGCGGTGGGGGGGAGAGGCGAAGATTGGGGGAGGGTGGAGAGTTGAGGATTGTGGGGGGGAGATTGGACTGTCGTGGGGGAGAGGGGAAGACCGAGGGGAGGGTGGAGAGTGGAGGATCGGGGGTGGGGGGAGATTGGACTGTCGGGGGGGGGAGAGGGGAAGATTGGGTGGGGAGAGGGGAAGATCAAGGGGACCTGGGTGGGTGGGGAGGGTGGAAGATCAGCGGGACATCACGGCGGGGGGGGGGAGGAGGGGGTTATTGGGGGAGATCGGGGCGGGGGTGAAGAGGGGGAGATCGGGGAGGGAGAATCAGAAGTAGTGGGAAAGCCGCCCAGTTAAGTTAAAAATCGTTCTGACTACCTAATGGGCGTCATTTTAGCACCCGCTATCGGGTGCGTTCCTGGCGGGGGGGCTCCGAAAATCGGAGAATCCCGGCGCGGTACCGGAGCCCGCCCCGAACCCGCGCACTTCCGGGTTCCCCGCTGACGCGCCGGCGTGTGCGCGCAGCCCCCGCTGGTGGGAGTTCCGCAGGCAATTAAAGCCAGCGGGATGCCACTTGAAAGTATTTATTTAGGTGTTTCAGGTCATTAACTGACCTGATTAAGGGACTATGTGGGATTTTAGAACAAACTGGGACTGTTTCCCACACTGGGGCAGCTGCAAAGGTCCATTTGACAGGTTGCGGGGGGAGACCCTCACCCATTGCAGGAGGCCACTCTGTCACTTTGGACAAAGTTTGGCCTCCACCACCCTCCTCCTGACGGTCAAAGTCACCAACTTGCACACTTACCCCGGGGTCCGGAGACATGTACCTACCTTGCGGACCCCCTCAGATGTACATCTTGCGGATGGGGGCCGCCGTAGCTGCAGTCATGACCTCCTCGGAGGGCGAACAGCATCACCAGCCTCGCCATCCACGCCGTCCACCTCTGACACGTGGAGCTCCACAACAGAGCGCTGTGACACATCCACCTGTACAGCAGGAGGGAGGGCTACCGCAGAGAGAGATGCGTCGCAGAGGGCACTACCCTCGCCACAGGGTCCACAGACCGAGGCTCAGCTTCCTGGACCTCTCTGAGCAGCAGTGCACACGGAGGCTCAGAGTCACTCGACATGTAGTCGTGGACATCTGCAGCCTCTTTCATGCCGAGCTGCTCCCGGCTGGCCCGAGCACCATCTTCTTACCTGTCGCTGTCAAAGTCACCACTGCTCTCAACAACTTCTCCTCCGCATCCTTCCAGGGTGCCACCGGGGACATCCCCGACGTCTCTCAGTCGTCTGCGCAAAAGAGCCCTGCAAATACACCTACACCCACTCTACAGTGACACAATGGGGGGCATCAGTTGTGGGTCTTCATTGTGATCCTCAGGAAAGGGCATTATTGCACAGACCAGACAGGATTCGCGAAGACATGGCAGTAGTGGTGCCAATATAATATGTAATGTGAGTTGTTCAGAAATTCAATATATGTAACACCCATGACAAACCCTCAAACACCCTTGTGCATCCCCTTCATGCTCACGACACGTTTGCCTTACGCTGCCTACTGCACATATTTTTTTTTTTATTCGTTCACGGGATGTGGGCGTCGCTGGCAAGGCCAGCATTTATTGCCCATCCCTAATTGCCTTTGAGAAGGTGGTGGTGAGCCGCCTTCTTGAACCGCTGCAGTCCGTGTGGTGACGGTTCTCCCACAGTGCTGTTAGGAAGGGAGTTCCAGGATTTTGACCCACCGACGATGAAGGAACGGCCGATATATTTCCAAGTCGGGATGGTGTGTGACTTGGAGGGGAACGTGCAGGTGGTGTTGTTCCCATGCGCCTGCTGCTCTTGCCCTTCTAGGTGGTAGAGGTCGCGGGTTTGGGAGGTGCTGTCGAAGAAGCCTTGGCGAGTTGCTGCAGTGCATCCTGTGGATGGTGCACACTGCAGCCACGGTGCGCTGGTGGCTGCAGCACAGATAGTGGCAGGTTGAGTGAGGCTGACCGTGAAAGAGATGCACGAGAGGGTGAGTATGGGATAGAGCCATGAGATTGTATGAGGATTGGGTTGAGTGGTAGTGGCGGGATGAGTACTGGCGAGGTGAGTAGGTGCAGGTACGATGAGGATGAGGTTTGAGTGGGTATGAGGGGTGATGTGACAGAGTAGTGTTGGCAGTGCTGAAGGAAATGTGGGGTGGGGGCAGTGATGTGGCAGACGGAGTGTAGGGGAATGAGTAAGTGTACTCACTTTGGCTGACCTACTGAGGTCATTGGAGCGCCTCCTGCACTGTATGCAGGTGGGCGATATGTTGGTGGTGCAGGTGACCTCCTCTGCCACCTCGAGCCAGGCCTTCCTGTGGCAGAGGCAGGCTGCTTCCTCCCGCCCGCCGGGGGGGAAGATCTCTGTTCTCCCCCTCCTCCTCACCCCATGTATTGATACCTGGAGTGAGGCATCATTAAACTGGGAGCAGCCTTCCCCCTGGGCTGCTCCATGCTGTAATTTTTGCTGTTTGTTGCAGCATCTGTCAGTGGAGGACTGCCCCTTTAAATAGAGCTCCTCCAGCTGACAGATCTTACTGCGCATGCGCAGCCCGCCCGACGCGCAGATCAGCAGCGGGAAACCCGGAGGAGCAGGTAAGTGGATCCAATCAGTGGATTGTCTGCGACAATCGCGCGGGGAGCTGACTAAGTTCACCGGGCGCGTTACCCACGCGCCCGATAGCCCCCCCCGCCGAGAACCCGCAGCCCTGCTAACATCGGGCCCAATATGTCACAAGTAAAGTACCTTGAGTACCTCAATGAGGTACATTTGGTTCTTTAACTATCATTCCGCCGGCTTTAATTGCTGGTGGGACTTCTGGATTCGGCACGCCTGCGCACACAGGGGCTTCCATGGGGAACTCGGAAGTCGGCGGGTTGGAGCCGGGCTCCGAACCTGCATTTTTGCAATTTTCGCAGCCCCCCCTCCCGCAATTTAAGTTTAAAATTGAGCCCCAGGTGTTGGATTTTCCTTTCCTTGCCCCATTCTCACAGTTCAGGGCCTTTCCACTGCCCCAGGAGGCAGCGATAAGAGGGGCAGGCTGGAGGGAAATGGACGACGACCTGGGCCCCTCTTCCCCACTAGTATTTGAGGTGGTTTGCTCGCCTCCCGATTTTCCCCGCTGTTTCTGCTGCTAGCCCGCCCAGTTCGGGGCAGGATAATGAAGGAAAAACCAGGGTTGGAGGCCTGACGCATCCTTAAATGAGGTTGGCAATTTATCGCAAAGTTAGGGAGAGTTTTATGCACAGGTCGATGCTCACTGGGAACTGGTTTGAGACTTACGGCCAGCAGAAGGAAGAGACTTTCATCCCATCTGAGGAAACCTCTTTGACCAAGAGAGCTCCAAGTTGTCAATGAAAAGGTTAAACCCACGTCAGACAGCTGTTTAGGGATCATGGGTGATTCTGGTAAGAAAAGATTCCTGGTGCAACCTGACCCTGAAATCCACATTTGTTCACCAATCTTGTAGAGATGCAGTCACAAACTGCATTATACCCAAACTAGGAACTTTCTCGATACACTGACTGGGTGCCAAAGAAATGGAAAATGTTGGATATTCGCACTCGCATTCCTTGTCGATGTGGCCAAAGTTACAGATTGATTTGTTTAATAAGGGATTATAAAAGGTACAACAACTTCAAAGGGTATTATTCAGTTCAAATCTGCCCTAAGAGCACTGCATCACCGTTGGTTCAGGAAATGTGTTTTAACTGCCAACTCAATGAACTATAAAAGGTAAAATATCCCACTCATTGAATCCATACCACTCCTGTCTAAATTGGATGTTTCCTTAAAGGGGCATGATCACCTAACTGATGGGGAGAGGGATGTGGATCGGCTCGGGTCCTAAAGTAGCCTGTGCCAACAAAGCTCCTTTGATGCTGATAGAGAGCAGGGCATCGCTGCAAATGTCTGGAGCTGAGGTGAATGAACTCGGTATAAAGCAGCTTCAGCAGATGTCCAGCCTCTCTCCTGCAGTTCAGTAATCAACTTGTGACACTGTGCATCCCAGCTTCATTCAGACCAAGCCTCTGACTATGCTGAGCCAAATCTTAACTATCCGTTCAGACACTAGGCCTTCACCCATTTACTGACAGGTTAAGGCATTAGAAGGCAAGATGCAAGCTTGGGAATGGGCGGGTGCAATATTAAATTAGAATATGACTATTTTAACACATTTAACACATTCACCTCAAATAGCAGACAAAAACAGTTGCTATAAGTGAGTTAAGAGTTTGTATGATCATTTTGCATGTGTTCTGGAGGAAAGTTTCATTTGGGAGGAAGCTCGTGTGGAGCATAAACGCCAGCATGGGCCAGTTGGGCTGAATGGCCTGTTTCTGTGCTGTGGACTCGATGGTCTGGTTTTACTGCAAGCCTTCAGGAAATGAGCCTGAAGTCCAAACATTCCACCTTCCCCGGAGGTGATATTAAGGGAGGTCCTGAAAAGGAGGTGTCCATTTCTGGTTATGTGGGGCATGAATCGAACTGGGAAGAGGTGGCTGACTCGGTCAATGCAGTGAGAAGCATGGCTTCCCAGATGGGATAAGAAAGATTTGCATTTCTATAGCGCCTTTCACGGCTACAGGACGTCCTAAAGCGCTTTACAGCGAATGAAATGCTTTTGAAGTATAGTCACTGTTGTAATGAGGAGGAAATCAAACACATGTAAGAAGTTTGTTAAAGGTAAGTGAGCTCACTGCTTCTCTCTTTACAGTGGCCTGTAATGGCGTACCTGTAACACACACACACACACACGTGCTCACACACATGCTCACACACACGCTCACGTGCACGAGCACACACTCGCGCACGAGCACGAGTGCACACACTGCCACACACACACATACACGCACAAATGCACATATGCACACACATACACATACATATACACATGCAAATACACACACACACAAACACACACACACACACACACACACACATATGCACACACACAAACAGCCTGAACAGGCTGGGGCTCTTTTCTCTAGAAAAGAGAAGGCTGAGGGGTGACCTGATCGAGGTCTTTAAGATTATTAAGGGGTTCGATAGGGTCGATGTAGAGAAGATATTTCCACTTGTGGGGAAAACCAGAACTAGGGACCATAAATATAAGATCGTTATTAATAGTTATTATATATAAAGCATGTTACATACTAATATTACATATTATACATGAAGCATATTATTATATATTGAGTTGTCATATATGAAGCATGTCATATCCTGATTTATATATGAAGTGTGTTATTATATACTGAGTTATTATACATAGGCATGAAATTATATACTGCATCATTATATATGAAGTGTGTTATTATATACTGAGTTATTATATATAGGCATGAAATTATATACTGCATCATTATATATGAAGTGTGTTATTATATACTGAGTTATTATATATAGGCATGAAATTATATACTGCATCATTATATATGAAGTGTGTTATTATATACTGAGTTATTATATATAGGCATGAAATTATATACTGCATCATTATATATGAAGTGTGTTATTATATACTGAGTTATTATATATAGGCATGAAATTATATACTGCATCATTATATATGAAGTGTGTTATTATATACTGAGTTATTATATATAGGCATGAAATTATATACTGCATCATTATATATGAAGTGTGTTATTATATACTGAGTTATTATATATAGGCATGAAATTATATACTGCATCATTATATATGAAGTGTGTTATTATATACTGAGTTATTATATATAGGCATGAAATTATATACTGCATCATTATATATGAAGTGTGTTATTATATACTGAGTTATTATATATAGGCATGAAATTATATACTGCATCATTATATATGAAGTGTGTTATTATATACTGAGTCATTATATATGAAGCCTACTTCCACCTCTGTAACATCGCCCGTCTCCGCCCCTGCCTCTGCTCATCCGCTGCTGAAACCTTCATCCATGCCTTTGTTACCTCCAGACTCGACTATTCCAATGCTCTCCTGGACGGCCTCCCATCTTCCACCCTCCGTAAACTTGAGCTCATCCAAAACTCTGCTGCCCCCGTATCCCAACTTGCATCAGGTCCCGTTCACCCATCACCCTTGTGCTCGCTGACCTACATTGGCTCCCGGTCTGAGAACGCCTCGATTTTAAAATTCTCATCCTTGTTTTCAAATCCCTCCATGGCTTCGCCCCCTCCCTATCTCTGTAACCTCCTCCAGCCCTACAACCCTCTCTGCGCTCTTGTGCCTCCCCGATTTTAATCGCTCCACCATTGGCGGCCGTGCCTTCAGCTGCCTAGACCCTAAGCTCTGGAATTCCCTCCCTATACCTCTCCGCCTCTCTCTCCTCCTTTAAGACATTCCTTAAAACCTACCTCTTTGACCAAGCTTTTGGCCCTAATATCTCCCGATGTAGCTCGGTGTCAAATTTTGTCTGTGTGAAGCGCCTTGGGACGTTTTACTACGCAATATAAATGCAAGTTGTATTTTATATGAAGCATGTTATTATATACTGAGTTATTGTATATGAAGTGTGTTAATATTTATTATATATGCGGGTACGGTAGCATAGTGGTTATGTTACTGGGCTAGTAATCCAGAGGCCTGGACTAAAATCCAGAGTCATGAGTTCAAATCCCGCCACGGCAGCTGGCGAATTTAAATTCAATTAATTAATTAAATTCAATTAATTAAATTTTAAAAAATCTGGAATTAAAATACGAGTATCAGCAATGATGGCCATGAAACTGCCGGATTGTCGTAAAAACCCATCTGGTTCACTAATGTCCTTTAGGGAAGGAAGCCTGCCGCCCTTACCCGGTCTGGCCAATATGTGACTCCAGACCCACAGCAATGTGGTTGATTCTTAATTGCTCTCTGAAATGGCCTAGCAAGCCACTCAGTTGTAAAATCTCGCGACGAAAAGTCATAATAAGAATAAAACCGGACGGACCACGAGGCACCGGACACGACAACGGCGAAACACCAAGCCCAGTCGACCCTGCAAGGTCCTCCTTACTAACATCTGGGGACTTGTGCCAAAATTGGGAGAGCTGTCCCACAGACGAGTCAAGCAACAGCCTGACATAGCCATACTCACAGAATCATATCTTTCAGCCAACGTCCCAGACTCTTCCATCACCATCCCTGGGTATGTCCTGTCCCACCGGCAGGACAGACCCACCAGAGGTGGCGGTACAGTGATATACAGTCAGGAGGGAGTGGTCCTGGGAGTCCTCAACATTGACTCTGGACCCCATGAAATGTCATGGCATCAGGTCAAACATGGGCAAGGAAACCTCCTGCTGATTACCACCTACCGTCCTCCCTCAGCTGATGAATCAGTCCTCCTCCATGTTGAACACCATTTGGAGGAAGCACTGAGGGTAGCAAGGGCACAAAATGTACTCTGGGTGGGGGACTTTAATGTCCATCACCAAGAGTGGCTCGGTAGCACCACGACTGACCGAGCTGGCCGAGTCCTGAAGGTATGAATTTAGCCACTGGAGAGTTTTCCCCTGATTCCCATTGACTTCAATTTTAGTAGGGCTCCTTGGTGTCACACTCGGTCAAAGTGAATTGTGAGATAATGTAATGTTATTATGTATTGTGTGTTATTATGTACTGAGCTATTGTATATCAAGTGTGATATTACACATTTTACACATGTGTGCTAATCTGCAGACTGAAATATGGAAACAGCCAGCTGGGAATGCCCTCCTGGTTCATGTGGTTCCTATTGCCAGTGATGAGGACAGAACACAGCAGTTATTATTAAATATTGTGCGCTATGATGTAATGAGCTGTTATATATTGTGTTATTATTAAATGAGTTATTACATATGGTCTATTATCATGTGATGAGATATTATTTACCATGTGTGCAATTATGCACTGAGTTATTATATATGAAGTGTGGTATTATGTAGTGAGTTATATATGAAGTGTGATATTATATAATGAATTATGATATATGAAGTGTGATATTATATAATGTGTTATTATATATGAAGTGTGATATTATATAATGAGTTATTATATAAGAAGTGTGACATTATATAATGAGTTATTATATAAGAAGTGTGATAATATATAATTAGTTATTATATATGAAGTGTGATATTATATAATGAGTTATTATAAATGAAGTGTGATATTAAATAATGAGTTATTATATATCAAGTGTGATATTATATAATGAGTTATAATATATGAAGTGTGATATTATAGAATGAGTTATTATGTATGAAGTGTGATATTATATAATTAGTTATTATATATGAAGTGTGATATTATGTAATTAGTTAATTCATCTCAAGTGTGATATTATGAAATGGGTTATAAATGAAGTGTGATATTGCATGTGAGTTATTTTATATGAGGTGTGATATTATATAATGAGTTATTATATATGAAGTGTGATACAATATAATTAGATATTATACATGAAGTGTGATATTATATAATTAGTTATTATATATGAAGTGTGATATTACATAATGAGTTACTAAATATGAAGTGTGATATATAATGAGTTATCATATATGAAGTGTGATATTAAATAATGAGTTATTATATATGAAGTGTGATATTATATAATGAGTTATTATATATGAAGTCTGATATTATATAATGAGTTATTATATAAGAAGTGTGATATTACATAATGAGTTATTATATATGAAGTGTGATATTATATAATGAGTTATTATATATGAAGTGTGATTTTTAGTAATGAGTTATTTTATATGAAGTGTGATTTTATGCAATGAGTTATTAAACAAGATGTGTGATATTATATTATGAGTTATTATATATGACGTGTGATTTTATGTAATGAGTTATTAAACAAGATGTGTGATATTATATCATGAGTTATTATATATGATGTGTGACATTCTATAATGAGTTATTAAATATGAAGTGTGATATTATGTAACGAGTTATTATATATGAAGTGTGATATTATATAATAAGTTATTATATATGAAGTGTGATATGATATAATGAGTTATTATATATGAAGTGTGATATTATATAATGAGTTATTACATATGAAGTGTGATATTATATGATGAGTTATTATATGTGAAGTGTGATATTATATAATGAGTTATTATTTGAAGTGTGATATTATATAATGAGTTATTATAGATGAATTGTGATATTATATAACGAGTTATTGTATATGAAGTGTGATATTATAAAATGCGTTATTATATAGGAAGTGTGATATTATGTAATGAGTTATTAGATAAGAAGTATGATATTATCTAATGTGTTATTATATATGAAGTGTGACATTGTATAATGAGTTATTATATATGAAGTGTGATATTGTATAATGTTTGATTGTATAAGAAGTATGATATTATATAATGAGTTATGATATATGAAGTGTGTTATTATATAATGAGATATAATATATGAAGTTTGATATTATGTAATGAGTTGTTATATATTACGTGTGACATTAAACACTGATTTATTATATATGAATTGTGATATTATATAATGAGTTATTATATATGAAGTGTGACATTCTATAATGAGTTATTATATATGAAGTGTGATATTATGGAATGATTTATTATATATGAAGTGTGATATTATATAATTAGTTATTATATATGAAGTGTGATATTATGTAATGAGTTATTACATATGAAGTGTGATATTATGTAATGAGTTATTATATATGAAGTGTGATTTTATGTAATGCGTTATTTTTTATGAAGTGTGATTTTATGTTATGAGTTATTATATATGAGGTGTGATATTATGTAATGAGTTATTATATATGATGTGTGATATTATATAATCAATTGTTATATATGAAGTGTGATATTATATAATGAGTTATTATATATGAAGTGCGATATTATATCATCAATTATTATATATGAAGTGTGATATTATGTAAGGAGTTATTATATATGATGTGTGATATTATATAATATGTTATTATATAAGAAGTGTGATATTATATAATTAGTTATTGTATATGAAGTGTGATATTATATAATTAGTTATTATGTATGAAGTGTGATATTATATAATTAGTTATTATATATGAAGTGTGATATTATGTAATGAGTTGTTATATATTACGTGTGACATTATATAATAGTTTATTATATATGAATTGTGATATTATATAATGAGTTATTATATATGAAGTGTGACATTCTATAATGAGTTATTATATATGAAGTGTGATATTATGTAATGATTTATTATGTATGTAGTGTGATATTATATAATGAGTTATTATATATGAAGTGTGATTTTATGTAATGCGTTATTTTTTATGAAGTGTGATTTTATGTTATGAGTTATTATATATGAGGTGTGATATTATGTAATGAGTTATTATATATGATGTGTGATATTATATAATCAATTGTTATATATGAAGTGTGATATTATATAATGAGTTATTATATATGAAGTGCGATATTATATCATCAATTATTATATATGAAGTGTGATATTATGTAAGGAGTTATTATATATGATGTGTGATATTATATAATATGTTATTATATAAGAAGTGTGATATTATATAATTAGTTATTGTATATGAAGTGTGATATTATATAATTAGTTATTATGTATGAAGTGTGATATTATATAATTAGTTATTATATATGAAGTGTGATATTATGTAATGAGTTGTTATATATTACGTGTGACATTATATAATAGTTTATTATATATGAATTGTGATATTATATAATGAGTTATTATATATGAAGTGTGACATTCTATAATGAGTTATTATATATGAAGTGTGACATTCTATAACGATTTATTCTATATGAAGTGTGATATTATGTAAGGAGTTATTATATATGACGTGTGATATTATATAATGAGTTATTATGTATGAAGTGTGATATTATATAACGAGTTATTATATATGAAGTGTGATATTATGTAATGAGTTATTATGTATGAAGTGTGATATTATATAATGAGCTATTAGATAAGAAGTATGATATTATCTAATGTGTTATTATATATGAAGTGTGACATTGTATAATGAGTTATTATAGATGAAGTGTGATATGTAATGAATTATTATATATGAAGTGTGACATTCTATAATGAGTTATTATATATGAAGTGTGACATTCTATAACGATTTATTCTATATGAAGTGTGATATTATGTAAGGAGTTATTATATATGACGTGTGATATTATATAATGAGTTATTATGTATGAAGTGTGATATTATATAACGAGTTATTATATATGAAGTGTGATATTATGTAATGAGTTATTATGTATGAAGTGTGATATTATATAATGAGTTATTATATATGACGTGTGATATTATATAATGAGTTATTTTGTATGAAGTGTGATATTATATAATGAGTTATTATATATGAAGTGTGATATTATATAATGAGTTATTATATATGAAGTGTGATATTATGTAATGAGTTATTTTGTATGAAGTGTGATATTATATAATGAGTTATTATATATGAAGTGTGATATTATGTAATGAGTTATTATGTATGAAGTGTGATATTATATAATGAGTTATGAGATATGAAGTGTGATATTATGTAATGAGTTATTATGTATGAAGTGTGATATTAAATAATGAGTTATTATTTCTGACGTGTGATATTATATAATGATTTATTATATATGATGTGTGATATTATGTAATGAGTTATTATATATGAAGTGTGATATTATGTAATGAATTATTGTACATGAAGTTTGATATTATATAATCAGTTATTATATATGATGTGCGATATTATGTAATGAGTTATTATATAAGAAGTGTGATATTATACAATGAGTTATTATATATGAAGTCTGACATTCTATCATGCGTTATTATATGACAAGTGTGATATTATGTAATGAGTTATTATATATGACGTGTGATATTATATAATGTGTTATTTTTTATGAAGTGTGATATTATATAATGAGTTATTATATATGAAGTGTGATATTATATAATGAGTTATTATAGATGAAGTGTGATATTATATTATGAGTTATTATATATGAAGTGTGATATTATATAATGAGTTATTATAGATGAAGTGTGATATTATATTATGAGTTATTATGTATGACGTGTGATATTATATAATGAGTTATTATAGATGAAGTGTGATATAATATAATTGGTTATTATATATGAAGTGTGATGTTATATAATGAGTTTTTATATATGAAGTGTGATATTATATTATGAGTTATTATGTATGAAGTGCGATATTATATAATGAGTTATATTGTATGAAGTGTGATATTATATAATGAGTTATTATGTATGAAGTGTGATATTATATAATGAGTTATTATATATGACGTGTGATATTATATAATGAGTTATTTTGTATGAAGTGTGATATTATATAATGAGTTATTTTATATGCCGTGTGATATTATATAATGATTTATTATATTTGATGTGTGATATTATGTAATGAGTTATTGTACATGAAGTGTGATATTATGTAATGAGTTATTATATATGAAGTGTGATATTATGTAATGAGTTATTGTATATGAAGTGTGACATTCTATAATGAGTTATTATATATGAAGCGTGATATTATGTAATGATTTATTATATATGAACTGTGATATTATGGAATGAGTTATTGTGCATGAAGTGTGATATTATGTAATGAGTTATGACATATGAAGTGTGATATTATGTAATGAGTTATTGTACATGAAGTTTGATATTATATAATCAGTTATTATATATGACGTGCGATATTATGTAATGAGTTATTATATAAGAAGTGTGATATTATATAATGAGATATTATATATGAAGTCTGACATTCTATAATGCGTTATTATATGACAAGTGTGATATTATGTAATGAGCTATTATATATGACGTGTGATATTATATAATGAGTTATTATATCTGAAGTGTGATATTATATAATGAGTTATTATATATGACGTGTGATATTATATAATGATTTATTATATATGATGTGTGATATTATGTAATGAGTTATTATATATGAAGTGTGACATTCTATAATGAGTTATTATATATGATGTGTGATATTATATAATGAGTTATGATATATGTCGTGTGATATTATGTAATGAGTTATTATATATGAAATGTGATATTATATAATGAGTTATTATATATGAAGTGTGATATTCTATCATGAGTTATTATATATGAAGTGTGACATTCTATAATGAGTTATTATATATGAAGTGTGATATTATATAATGAGTTATTATATTTGAAGTGTGATATTATGTAATGAGTTATTATATATGAAGTGTGATATTATGTAATGATTTATTATATATGAATTGTGATATTATATCATGAGTTATTATGTATGAAGTGTGACATTCTATAATGAGTTATTAGATATGAAGTGTGATATTATGTAATGAGTTATTATATATGAATTGTGATATTATGTAATGAGTTATTATGTATGAAGTGTGATATTTTCTCATGAGCTATTAGATAAGAAGTATGATATTATCCAATGTGTTATTATATATGAAGTGTGACATTCTATAATGATTTATTATATATGATGCGTGATATTATGTAATGAGTTATTGTATATGATGTGTGATATTATGGAATGAGTTATTATGTATGAAGTGTGATGTTATGTAATGAGTTATTATATATGACTTGTGATATTATATAATGATTTATTATATATGAAGTGTGATATTATGGAATGAGTTATTGTACATGTAGTGTGATATTATGTAATGAGTTATTATGTATGAAGTGTGATATTATATAATGATTTATTATATATGAAGTGTGATATTATGTAATGAGTTATTATATATGAAGTGTGATATTATGGAATGAGTTCTTTTATATGACGTGTGATATTATATAATGAGTTATTATATATGAAGTGTGATATTATATAATGAGTTATTATATATGAAGTGCGATATTATATAATTAGTTATTATATATGACATGTGATATTATATAATGAGTTATTTTGTATGAAGTGTGATATTATATTATGAGTTATTATGTATGAAGTGTGATATTATATAATGAGCTTTTATATATGACGTGTGATATTATGTAATTAGTTATTTTGTATGAAGTGTGATATTATATAATGAGTTATTATATATGACGTGTGATATTATATAATGAGTTATTATATATGACGTGTGATATTATATAATGAGTTATTATATATGACATGTGATATTATATAATGAGTTATTATATATGAAGTGTGATATTATGTAATGAGTTATTATGTATGAAGTGTGATATTATATGATGAGTTATTATATATGAAGTGTGATATTATATAATGAGTTATTATATATGAAGTGTGATATTATATAATGAGTTATTAT
The DNA here is from genome assembly GCF_035084215.1 of Heptranchias perlo. Lineage (NCBI taxonomy): Eukaryota > Metazoa > Chordata > Chondrichthyes > Hexanchiformes > Hexanchidae > Heptranchias > Heptranchias perlo. Next base: position 27,595 of record NW_027139300.1, on the reverse strand, counting down.
ATATGAAGTGTGATATTATGTAATGAGTTATTTTGTATGAAGTGTGATATTATATAATGAGTTATTATATATGAAGTGTGATATTATGTAATGAGTTATTATGTATGAAGTGTGATATTATATGATGAGTTATTATATATGACGTGTGATATTATATAATGAGTTATTTTGTATGAAGTGTGATATTATATATTGAGTTATTATATATGAAGTGTGATATTATATAATTAGTCATTATATATGTCGTGTGATTTTATATTATGAGTTATTTTGTATGAAGTGTGATATTATATAATGAGTTATTATATATGAAGTGTGATATTATGTAATAGGTTATTATATATGACATGTGATATTATATAATGAGTTATTTTGTATGAAGTGTGATATTATATAATGAGTTATGATGTATGAAGTGTGATATTATATAATTGGTTATTATATATGAAGTGTGATATTATATAATGAGTTATTATATATGAAGTGTGATATTATATAATGAGTTATTATAGATGAAGTGTGATATTATATTGTGAGTTATTATGTATGACGTGTGATATTATATAATGAGTTATTATATATGAAGTGTGATATTATATAATTGGTTATTATATATGAAGTGTGATGTTATATAATGAGTTATTATATATGAAGTGTGATATTATATTATGAGTTATTATGTATGAAGTGCGATATTATATAATGAGTTATTTTGTATGAAGTGTGATATTATATAATGAGTTATTATGTATGAAGTGTGATATTATATAATGAGTTATTATATATGACGTGTGATATTATATAATGATTTATTATATTTGATGTGTGATATTATGTAATGAGTTATTGTACATGAAGTGTGATATTATGTAATGAGTTATTATATATGAAGTGTGATATTATGTAATGAGTTATTATATATGAAGTGTGACATTCTATAATGAGTTATTATATATGAAGCGTGATATTATGTAATGATTTATTATATATGAAGTGTGATATTATATTATGAGTTATTATATATGAAGTGTGATATTATGTACTGAGTTATTATATATGAAGTGTGATATTATATAATCAGTTATTATATATGACGTGCGATATTATGTAATGAGTTATTATATAAGAAGTGTGATATTATATCATGAGTTATTATATATGAAGTGTGATATAATATTATGAGTTATTATATATGAAGTGTATTATTATGTACTGAGTTATTATATGTGAAGTGTGATATTATGTTATTAGTTATTATATCAGAAGTGTGATATTATATAATGAGTTATTTTATATGAAGTCTGACATTCTATAATGCATTATTATATGACAAGTGTGATATTATGTAATGAATTATATATGACGTGTGATATTATATAATGAGTTATTTTGTATGAAGTGTGATATTATATAATGAGTTATTATATCTGAAGTGTGATATTATATTATGAGTTATTATGTATTAAGTGTGATATTATAGAATGAGTTATTATATATGAAGTGTGATATTATATAACGAGTTATTTTATATGAGGTCTGACATTCTATCATGCATTATTATATGACAAGTGTGATATTATGTAATGAATTATATATGACGTGTGATATTATATAATGAGTTATTTTGTATGAAGTGTGATATTATATAATGAGTTATTATATCTGAAGTGTGATATTATATTATGAGTTATTATGTATTAAGTGTGATATTATATAATGAATTATTATATATGACGTGTGATATTATATAATGATTTTGTTATATATGAAGTGTGATATTATGTAATGAGTTATTATGTATGAAGTGTGATATTATATAATGATTTTGTTATATATGAAGTGTGATATTATATAATGAGTTATTATATATGACGTGTGATATTATATAATGATTTTTTATATATGATGTGTGATATTATATAATGAGTTATTATATATGTAGTGTGATATTATGTAATGAGTTATTATATATGAAGTGTGATATTATATAATGAGTTATTATATATGAAGTGTGATATTCTATCATGAGTTATTATATATGAAGTGTGACATTCTATAATGAGTTATTATGTATGAAGTGTGATATTATATAATGAGTTATTATATATGAAGTGTGATATTATGTAATGAGTTATTATATATGAAGTGTGATATTATGTAATGAGTTATTATATATGAAGTGTGATATTATATAATGAGTTATTATATATGAAGTGTGATATTATATAATGAGTTATTATATATGACGTGTGATATTACATCATGAGTTATTATATGTGACGTAGGATATCATACTCGTCTTTACTGTAAAAGTCACCATTTTTCCACTTCATGCATCTTAGACATGTGTGCTCACCAGCAAACTGAAATACGTAAACGGCCAACTGGTCCTGATTTGCTGATTCCTGTGGTTCTTATCAGGACCGAACACACCAGTTTTATGTGCAGATAATCAGGGGCTTTGTTATAACTGGAAAAATAACTTTTCAAAGTTTGGGCAGAGCCTGCACCTCTGTGTATCGACTTGTTGGAGCTGAATACAAGGTTTGGATTTACAAATAATTGCCTGTGATGCTCGTACAGCTGAAAAAAAGCTCTGAATACACAATACCGTGAATGTGTGAATGCAGGTAGAAAAAGCCATTAAAATATCGGGATTGAAAAGAGGCTTCACCTTAAAGGAGAGTGGTATTCGTCTTGGGATTGTACTTCAGATCAGCAAATACATTAAATTTGAATGCCTATAAGGTACCAAACCCACAATTGATTGCTGTAAAAATGTCGCCTAAAATTCCATCGAGCTTTCCCTGACTTGTACCAGGTTTGGTGGGTGGGAGCAGGAACTTGTAGTCAGTTTGGCAGTTGGATGGAGCTCTGCCCAAAATCAGGAATAGACGTCAATGAAATGGTGAAGTTGGCGCGGCTACCCCCCCGCTTCATTTTGGTCCCATTACCATGCAGTCCTTAAACACAAGCAGAGTAGTCGCGACACAGAAATCACCCCCCCAGAGGGTCCTATTCACTCTCTCAAAACCTTTGTAATTTTAAAAGCCTCTAATAAATCTCCTCTTAGCCGAAGTCCCCGTGGCAAAGCATCCCGTATTCCCACTGTTCTCTCATGTGCCATACTTGCAATCGCGTTTCATTACCACTTGGCTCTGTCACCTCCCACATGTCCCCTGATAAGTTTTCTGTGACATAAATAATAAATATCGAGCAGTGTGTGTTCAAGGATTCACATGTTTCAGCTCATGTTGTGTTATTACTTTGCAACATGCTCCCTGGTGCCAGAAACCTTTTACAAAACACAACTGAGGTCATTAAAAAGGATTGGAAAAAGGAATTGATCTTAATTTCTCTTCATCTGGGCCTCTCTTACTGCAGCTACTGCCAAACACATCATTGTGGTCAGTACACAAACAGTGACCAACTGCTGCAGATGCTTCTTTATATGAGGTGTTTGGAAGCACAGGCTTGTGATGGAGAGACATCTGGTTTTACAGCTGCCTCCTGAGTACCTAGCCTGAAGTCATTTGGAAACCACACAGCAATTAAAACACAGCAGGCCCACAGTATGGAGCCTTCTGATCCAGAACCACCTTTCAGAGAGATGGCACAGGGGCAAATAGGGAAAAAGTCAGGGAATGGGACTGAGGGAAGAGGTCTTTCAGAGAGAGGCACATGGCCAATGGGGTGAATGGGGAAAGGGCAGGGGAATGGGACTAGGGGATAACTATTTCACAGAGGCAGCACAGGCAAGATGGGCCGAATCACCTCCATCTTTGCTGCAAATTTCCATGAGGCCTAAATTCAACATCGTATGGGTGTAAAATAAGTGCGACAAAAACCATTCTCGCAGCCTGATCTGCATGGGCGATCGGGCCACTGCTAAATTGGTTGAGGCCTTTTTTAGGCTTCCTGAAATGAGTACAGGCCTCATTTTAATATGAGGCTCCTGCACCCATTTCAGAGTAAATGGGGAGGTATGTGCTGCCCAGATATTTTTTAAATGCCTCCTTTACGCCAGGAGGCCCAAATTAAAATCCCCCTCCGAATCGCTATTGGTGGGTTTTAGACAGAGTCAAATGGAAGTGGACTGTTTGCAGCCAATTTTCAGTTCATTAGCAAAGCTCCAGGTGTGGATGGGGATGGTGATGGGTGTAGGACGTACACTAGTGGCGGATGTGGAAAATCGTGTGCAAGTGCAATTTAAAGGGATGAGGTTGATTAAAGGGGAAGTGACACAATAGGGTGGTAAAAAATTCTGAAATCCTTTGGAGAGCCTCCAATGGCATCTCAACCCCATTATCAGCTGTTTCCCAGGGCTGCAGGGCAGTGGACTAGGAAGAGGCAGGTTAAACTAAAGGGAAAGGAAACCCTCGGTGCAGGTATGAGTCTGTGGGTGAGTGACAGAGCAGCTCAGCGCCTGACTCCTTGTTTGAGTGGGTGGTGCAAGGCCTGGGCCCTCTGTTTACTGCATCACCCCCATAGGTCAGCACTGCAGCTTGTCTGGGAGAAGAAAGCATTCAACATGCTGGTTAGTCAAGTGCTTCTCTAAGGCCTCCTGTCCCAGCTTCCTTTTGGAAGAACAGCTGCTTCCTGCATCTGTAAAAGCATGTCCACCTCTCTCTGTAGATATGGTTGGTCCTCCTCTTCTTTCAGAAATGTCAGGAATCTTACAACACCAGGTTATAGTCCAACAGTTTTATTTGAAAATCACAAGTTTTCGGAGATTATCTCCTTCGTCAGGTGAGTGAGTGAATGAGAGGTTCTCAAATCGCATATCTTATATTAGGCTGGGACACCATCACACCAATCAAAGGTGTCGTTGGTGTTCAGACAGGTTAGCCACGGAAAACAGTAGGTCTCAGTATACTGAATACACAATGGGTCAGATTACACAGACAAAGATAGAGAAAGAGACCCGAAAGGCAGAGAGAGAGAGAGAGAGAGAATGTCCGGTTGTATTAAAAACAGATAACTTTTATGTCAGATAGGGGAATTCCCATTGGGAAACCCATTGGTACCAGCAATGGTGCTGGCACAAAAAAATAAGCAATTTACAACACCAAGTATCAGCTGTGGTGTAGTGGATAGCACCCTCACCTTTGAGTCAGAAGGGCTAGGGGTTCATAATCCCACTCCAGGACTTGAGCACATAATCCAGGCTGACACTCCCAGGGAGTGCTGCACTGTCGGAGGTGCTGTCTTTTGGATGAGACGTTACCGAGGCCCTATTTGCCTGTTCAGGTGAAATATCCCCTGGCACTATTTCAAAGAAGAGTTCTCCTCGTATTCTGGCCCAATATTTATCCCTCAACCAACTGGTCATTTATCTCATTGCTGTTTGTGGGACCTTGCTGTGTGCAAACTGGCTACTCCAAAACAACAGTGACTACACTTCACAATAATTGAAAGTGCTTTGGGTCATCCTGAACATGTGAAAGTCACTATATAAATGCACGTTCATTCTTTCCTTAACTGGCACAGAGAGTCATGGCAACCTAATTACCCCTTCATTTACCAGTGGATAAAATGGGTTTGCACTTACACTGCCTTGTCTTTTCTACAACATGCAGCATACTTACCGTTGCCTAGCAACCCTGGATTCCCATTTCATGTGGGTGTGATTTAAGTTGGACGTCCTGCAGGATGATGGGAAATTCCGTGCAGGATGTCCCCACTCCCAAAGATATCTATAAATTAAATGTCCACCTGTTTTCCATCATTACTGGTCTTGCCCAGTAGAAGATGTTGAAATAGACAGTTTCCTAGAAGTAAAGGGAATTAGGGGTTACGGGGAGCGGGCAGGAAATTGGACATGAATTTAGATTTGAGGTTAGGATCAGATCAGCCATGATCTTATTGAATGGCGGAGCAGGCTCGAGGGGCCAATTGGCCTACTCCTGCTCCTATTTCTTATGTTCTTATGTACCAGGATGGAAAGTGGGTGGAGTTCTAGCAGGTTGGGACTTTCAATCATTTTCCAATCCTGACTGGCAGATTACTGCCTCAATGTCAGACAGTAAACCATTCTAACCATGCTCATTTCTTCCATTAGCCTGTTACACCAGTGGAAGTGAGGCAAGATGGGGCTTCCACCTGTCACAAGGGTGTGCCCCCAACCCAGGCCGATTTCCCAGCCTCAGGGCCAGAAAATAACTTTGGTTCCACCCGTTCTCTGCCTGGTGTGGAGATTGACTGGACAGGCCTCTGAATCCCGTCACAGGATGGCATGGCCATCGTGTAAAATGAGGGGGCAAACTTAACAATGCTTAAAAATAGCATCTAATCCTGTGCAATCGATTGCTCTGTGACCAATTGCATAGCCCCTTTTGACCATTTCACCACCCATAACAACACTGGGCATTCGGGACAAACAGGTATTGCTTGTATCCCGCATTGAAATTGCCCACACATCCTCGGTAGGTCCATTCTCCATCCTTCTGCCAATTTCAACAAGAAATCCCTGGAAGTGGTGGGGACAAGTGGAGAGCTGGCAGAATGGCTCACAAGGAATTTTCCATCACATTGCACTGGATTTACACCCGCTCCAATGGAAATCGAGGCGGCCACTTTAAGGAGCAGGAAAATGCCATTGAATGTCTGTCTTTTAGATAGATGGGCAGATACCTTCCTTCTCATCCTATCTCTCAATTCGGTCTCTCCAAGCACATCTAATGGTCTTCAATCCATTGATAACGTCCCCTTTTAATAGCATTCCCCTGGTAACTCACACATAAACTTGATACATGTTCTGTACCCACATTGTGCCAAGTGAAAGCATCTCTCTGCTTACACTCTTCAAAGGGATTTTTGATTGGAATCACAGAATGATACGTCACAGGAGGAGGGCCGTTCACACACTCTGAGGGCAGGTACAGCGCTGGTTGTTATGATCTGGAATGCACTGCCTGGAACGATGTTGGAAGCAGATTCAATAGTAACTCTCAAAAGGAAATGGGACGTCCACTTGAAAAGGAAAAAAAAAATTGCTGAGCAGGGGAATGGGACTAATTGGACAGGACTTCCAAAGAGCCGGCACAGGAACGATGGGCTGAATGGCCTCCTCCTATCATTCTATGATTCTATGATTTTAGTGAATCTGTCTGAAACTTCTGAAGAATGTTAGTCAAACAAGATAGTTATGAGTTGGGGAGAAAAAACAATACAAATATTGATTACAGTACAGGTTAACATTTGTGGACTATTTACGATTATTATTTTCTATTATAAGTTTAACAAGCACTAAAAATAAATGTTGTGCTACCGCTACTGTTCACTTGTACTATGGCTGTTTAATAAATATGTTTGACAGTTCAAGCCTATAAGAAAATCAAGGGTAAGATTATTTTACCCACAAAGTGTTCTGAGCTAATTTTTTTTATCCGTTCATGGGATGTGGGCGTCACTGGCGAGGCCGGCATTTATTGCCCATCCCTAATTGCCCTTGAGAAGGTGGTGGTGAGCCGCCTTCTTGAACCGCTGCAGTCCGTGTGGTGAAGGTTCTCCCACAGTGCTGTTCGGAAGGGAGTTCCAGGATTTTGACCCAGCGACGATGAAGGAACGGCGATATATTTCCAAGTCGGGATGGTGTGTCACTTGGAGGGGAACGTACAGGTGGTGTTGTTCCCATGTGCCTGCTGGTCTTGTCCTTCAAGGTGGTAGAGGTCGTGGGTTTGGGAGGTGCTGTCGAAGAAGCCTTGGCGAGTTGCTGCAGTGCATCCTGTGGATGGTGCACACTGCAGCCACAGTGCGCCGGTGGTGAAGGGAGTGAATGTTTAGGGTGGTGGATGGGGTGCCAATCAAGCGGGCTGCTTTGTCTTGGATGGTGTCGAGCTTCTTGAGTGTTGTTGGAGCTGCACTCATCCAGGCAAGTGGAGAGTATTCCATCACACTCCTGACTTGTGCCTTGTAGATGGTGGAAAGGCTTTGGGGAGTCAGGAGGTGAGTCACTCGCCGCAGAATACCCAGCCTCTGACCTGCTCTTGTAGCCACAGTATTTATATGGCTGGTCCAGTTAAGTTTCTGGTCAATGGTGACCCCCAGGATGTTGATGGTGGGGGATTCGGCGATGGTAATGCCGTTGACTGTCAAGGGGAGGTGATTAGACTCTCTCTTGTTGGAGATGGTCATTGCCTGGCACTTATCTGGCGCGAATGTTACTTGTCACTTATGAGCCCAAGCCTGGATGTTGTCCAGGTCTTGCTGCATGTGGGCTCGGACTGCTTCATTATTTGAGGGGTTGCGAATGGAACTGAACACTGTGCAGTCATCAGCGAACATCCCCATTTCTGACCTTATGATGGAGGGAAGGTCATTGATGAAGCAGCTGAAGATGGTGGGGCCTAGGACACTGCCCTGAGGAACTCCTGCAGCAATGCCCTGGGGCTGAGATGATTGGCCTCCAGCAACCACTACCATCTTCCTTTGTGCTAGGTATGACTCCAGCCACTGGAGAGTTTTCCCCCTGACTCCCATTGACTTCAATTTTGCTAGGGCTCCTTGGTGCCACACTCGGTCAAATGCTGCCTTGATGTCAAGGGCAGTCACTCTCACCTCACCTCTTGGATTCAGCTCTTTTGTCCATGTTTGGACCAAGGCTGTAATGAGGTCTGGAGCCGAGTGGTCCTGGCGGAACCCAAACTGAGCATCGGTGAGCAGGTTATTGGTGAGTAAGTGCCACTTGATAGCACTGTCGACGACACCTTCCATCACTTTGCTGATGATTGAGAGTGGACTGATGGGGCGGTAATTGGCCGGATTGGATTTGTCCTGCTTTTTGTGGACAGGACATACCTGGGCAATTTTCCACATTGTCGGGTAGATGCCAGTGTTGTAGCTGTACTGGAACAGCTTGGCTAGAGGCGCAGCTAGTTCTGGAGCACAAGTCTTCAGCACTACAGCCGGGATGTTGTCGGGGCCCATAGCCTTTGCTGTATCCAGTGCACTCAGCCGTTTCTTGATATCACGTGGAATGAATCGAATTGGCTGAAGACTGGCTTCTGTGATGGTGTGGATATTGGGAGGAGGCCGAGATGGATCATCCACTCGGCACTTCTGGCTGAAGATGGTTGCAAACGCTTCAGCCTTGTCTTTTGCACTCACGTGCTGGACTCCACCATCATTGAGGATGGGGATGTTTGCAGAGCCTCCTCCTCCCGTTAGTTGTTTAATTGTCCACCACCATTCATGACTGGATGTGGCAGGACTGCAGAGCTTTGATCTGATCCGTTGGTTGTGGAATCGCTTAGCTCTGTCTATAGCATGTTGCTTCCGCTGTTTAGCATGCATGTAGTCCTGAGTTGGACCTTCACCAGGTTGGCACCTCATTTTTAGGTACGCCTGGTGCTGCTCCTGGCATGCTCTTCTACATTCCTCATTGAACCAGGGTTGATCTCCTGGCTTGTTGGTGATGGTAGAGTGAGGAATATGCCAGGCCATGAGGTTACAGATTGTGCTGGAATATAATTCTGCTGCAGCTGATGGCCCACAGCGCCTCATGGATGCCCAGTTTTGAGCTGCTAGATCTGTTCTGAATCTATCCCATTTAGCACGGTGATAGTGCCACACAACACGTTGGATGGTGTCCTCAGTGCGAAGACGGGACTTCATCTCCACGAGGACTGTGCGGTGGTCACTCCTACCAATACTGTCGTGGACAGATGCATTTGCAACAGGTAGATTGTTGAGGACGATGTCAAGTAAGTTTTTCCCTCGTGTTGGTTCGCTCAGCACCTGCCGCAGGCCCAGTCTGGCAGCTATGTCCTTCAGGACTCGGTCAGCTCGGTCAGTAGTGGTGCTGCCGAGCCACTCTTGGTGATGGACATTGAAGTCCCCCACCCAGAGTACATTCTGTGCCCTTGCTACCCTCAGTGCTTCCTCCAAGTGGTGTTCAACATGGAGGAGGACTGATTCATCAGCTGAGGGAGGACGGTAGGTGGTAATCAGCAGGAGGTTTTCTTGCCCATGTTTGACCTGATGCCCTGAGATTTCATGGGGTCTGGAGTCAATGTTGAGAACTCCCAGGGCCACTCCCTCCTGACTGTATATCACTGTACCACCACCTCTGGTGGGTCTGTCCTGCCGGTGGGACAGGACATACCCAGGGATGGTGATGGAAGAGTCTGGGACGTTGGCTGAAAGGTATGATTCTGTGAGTATGGCTATGTCAGGCTGTTGCTTGACTAGTCTGTGGGACAGCTCTCCCAATTTTGGCACAAGTCCCCAGATGTTAGTAAGGAGGACCTTGCAGGGTCGACTGGGCTTGGAGTTTTGCCGTTGTCGTGTCCGGTGCCTCGTGGTCCGATGCCGGGTGGTCCGTCCGGTTTTATTCTTATTATGACTTTTCGTAGCGAGATTTTACAACTGAGTGGCTTGCTAGGCCATTTCAGAGGGCAATTAAGAATCAACCACATTGCTGTGGGTCTGGAGTCACATGTAGGCCAGACCGGGTAAGGGCGGCAGGCTTCCTTCCCTAAAGGACATTAGTGAACCAGATGGGTTTTTACGACAATCCGGTAGTTTCATGGCCATCATTACTGATACTAGTATTTTAATTCCAGATTTTTATTTAATTAGTTGAACTTAAATTCCCCAGCTGCCATGGTGGAATTTGAACTTATGACTCCTTGGATTTTTAGTCCAGGCCTTTGGATTACTAGTCCAGAAACATAACCACTATGCTCCCGTACCCTTGCTACCATTTCCTGGGTATGCTACAGTATTGAAGACACTGGAATGTAAGAGCAAGGCATCAGTTATGCGAGCTTGAAATACAAGAGTCAGAAATATCTTGAGTGAAAAGGGCAAAAGGCATTGGAAAATATAAGATGAGGCTCGGGGAGTGCAGAGTTCCAGATCCAAATTATTTTAATTCTCTGCAGCGTAATGGTTCACGAGATGCATGGCTCCCACAAATGGTTGCCTGGCAGGTCGAGCAGTGTGTTTGTGGCAGTGAGCGTATCTTTACTCTAGGCTGGTATCGAAGGACGCATCAATCTCCAACTCGAAGAATCGAGTTTACATACTGTCATTGGGGTTTACATTGGGGTTGTATTCTCTGGAGTTTCGAAGGATAAGGGGTGATCTGATCGAAGTTTATAAGATATTAAGGGGAACGGATAGGGTGGATAGAGAGAAACTATTTCTGCTCGTTGGGGATTCTAGGAGTAGGGGACACAGTCTAAAAATTAGAGCCAGACCTTTCAGGAGCGAGATTAGAAAACATTTCTACACACAAAGGGTGGTAGAAGTTTGGAACTCTCTTCCGCAAACGGCAATTGATACTAGCTCAATTGCTAAATTTAAATCTGAGATAGATAGCTTTTTGGCAACCAAAGGGATTAAGGGATGTGGGACAAAAGGGGGTATATGGAGTTAGATCACAGATCAGCCATGATCTTATCAAATGGCGGAGCAGGCACGAGGGGCTGAATGGCCGACTCCCGTTCCGATGTTCCTATGTCAGATAGTCCAGCTACAGTTTTCTTTCCTTCTCTAAAATCACAGGAACACTGAACTGTCGATGAACTATTGCTCTGTCAGTGCTTGTTTGGTGTGTGCTTTCAGGCAGGTTCAAATACTGAAAACACTGTGACTCCTGAACCAATAACTTCATCACCCGGGCGCCTGGAAAACTGGATTTATTCTTTAAATGGCAGTAAAGAATTTATTTGTGTTTGATTTATGAAATGTATAAATGCTCGTTCCCAGTTCTGCCACAATTGTTAAAAATCAGCTCTTTGAAAAATTTATCATTAAACCAATGAAAAGTGAAGCCAAAAACTCATAAAATGATGAACAAAAGGGAATCGGAACCAGTCGGGGCAGGAAGGGTGGATTGAGAGCAAGAGTGAGAGTGGAGGAAGAGTGAGAGTGGAGGAAGAGTGAGAGTGGAGGAAGAGTGAGAGTGAAGGAAGAGTGAGAGTGGAGGAAGGGTGGATTTAGAGCAAGAGTGAGAGTGGAGGAAGAGTGAGAGTGGAGGAAGAGTGAGAGTGGAGGAAGAGTGAGAGAGGAGGAAGGGTGGATTTAGAGCAAGAGTGAGAGTGGAGGAAGAGTGAGAGTGGAGGAAGAGTGAGAGTGGAGGAAGAGTGAGAGTGGAGGAAGAGTGAGAGTGGAGGAAGAGTGAGAGTGGAGGAAGAGTGAGAGTGGAGGAAGAGTGAGAGTGGAGGAAGAGTGAGAGTGGAGGAAGAGTGAGAGTGGAGGAAGGGTGGATTTTGAGCAAGAGTGAGAGTGAAGGAAGAGTGAGAGTGGAGGAAGAGTGAGAGTGGAGGAAGAGTGAGAGTGAAGGAAGAGTGAGAGTGGAGGAAGAGTGAGAGTGGAGGAAGGGTGGATTTAGAGCAAGAGTGAGAGTGGAGGAAGAGTGAGAGTGGAGGAAGAGTGAGAGTGGAGGAAGAGTGAGAGTGGAGGAAGAGTGAGAGTGGAGGAAGGGTGGATTTAGAGCAAGAGTGAGAGTGGAGGAAGAGTGAGAGTGGAGGAAGAGTGAGAGTGGAGGAAGAGTGAGAGTGGAGGAAGAGTGAGAGTGAAGGAAGAGTGAGAGTGGAGGAAGAGTGAGAGTGGAGGAAGGGTGGATTTAGAGCAAGAGTGAGAGTGGAGGAAGAGTGAGAGTGGAGGAAGAGTGAGAGTGGAGGAAGAGTGAGAGAGGAGGAAGGGTGGATTTAGAGCAAGAGTGAGAGTGGAGGAAGAGTGAGAGTGGAGGAAGAGTGAGAGTGGAGGAAGAGTGAGAGTGGAGGAAGAGTGAGAGTGGAGGAAGAGTGAGAGTGGAGGAAGGGTGGATTTAGAGCAAGAGTGAGAGTGGAGGAAGAGTGAGAGTGGAGGAAGAGTGAGAGTGGAGGAAGAGTGAGAGAGGAGGAAGGGTGGATTTAGAGCAAGAGTGAGAGTGGAGGAAGAGTGAGAGTGGAGGAAGAGTGAGAGTGGAGGAAGAGTGAGAGTGGAGGAAGAGTGAGAGTGGAGGAAGAGTGAGAGTGGAGGAAGAGTGAGAGTGGAGGAAGAGTGAGAGTGGAGGAAGAGTGAGAGTGGAGGAAGAGTGAGAGTGGAGGAAGGGTGGATTTTGAGCAAGAGTGAGAGTGAAGGAAGAGTGAGAGTGGAGGAAGAGTGAGAGTGGAGGAAGAGTGAGAGTGAAGGAAGAGTGAGAGTGGAGGAAGAGTGAGAGTGGAGGAAGGGTGGATTTAGAGCAAGAGTGAGAGTGGAGGAAGAGTGAGAGTGGAGGAAGAGTGAGAGTGGAGGAAGAGTGAGAGTGGAGGAAGAGTGAGAGTGGAGGAAGGGTGGATTTAGAGCAAGAGTGAGAGTGGAGGAAGAGTGAGAGTGGAGGAAGAGTGAGAGTGGAGGAAGAGTGAGAGTGGAGGAAGAGTGAGAGTGAAGGAAGAGTGAGAGTGGAGGAAGAGTGAGAGTGGAGGAAGGGTGGATTTAGAGCAAGAGTGAGAGTGGAGGAAGAGTGAGAGTGGAGGAAGAGTGAGAGTGGAGGAAGAGTGAGAGAGGAGGAAGGGTGGATTTAGAGCAAGAGTGAGAGTGGAGGAAGAGTGAGAGTGGAGGAAGAGTGAGAGTGGAGGAAGAGTGAGAGTGGAGGAAGAGTGAGAGTGGAGGAAGAGTGAGAGTGGAGGAAGAGTGAGAGTGGAGGAAGAGTGAGAGTGGAGGAAGAGTGAGAGTGGAGGAAGGGTGGATTTAGAGCAAGAGTGAGAGTGAAGGAAGAGTGAGAGTGGAGGAAGAGTGAGAGTGGAGGAAGAGTGAGAGTGAAGGAAGAGTGAGAGTGGAGGAAGAGTGAGAGTGGAGGAAGGGTGGATTTAGAGCAAGAGTGAGAGTGGAGGAAGAGTGAGAGTGGAGGAAGAGTGAGAGTGGAGGAAGAGTGAGAGTGGAGGAAGAGTGAGAGTGGAGGAAGGGTGGATTTAGAGCAAGAGTGAGAGTGGAGGAAGAGTGAGAGTGGAGGAAGAGTGAGAGTGGAGGAAGAGTGAGAGTGGAGGAAGGGTGAGAGTGGAGGAAGAGTGAGAGTGGAGGAAGGGTGGATTTAGAGCAAGAGTGAGAGTGGAGGAAGAGTGAGAGTGGAGGAAGAGTGAGAGTGGAGGAAGAGTGAGAGTGGAGGAAGGGTGAGAGTGGAGGAAGAGTGAGAGTGGAGGAAGAGTGAGAGTGGAGGAATGGAGGATTTAGAGCAAGAGTGAGAGTGGAGGAAGTGTGAGAGTGGAGGAAGAGTGAGAGTGGAGGAAGGGAGGATTTAGAGCAAGAGTGAGAGTGGAGGAAGTGTGAGAGTGGAGGAAGAGTGAGAGTGGAGGAAGAGTGAGAGTGGAGGAAGGGTGAGAGTGGAGGGAGAGTGAGAGTGGAGGAAGAGTGAGAGTGGAGGAAGTGTGAGAGTGGAGGAAGAGTGAGAGTGGAGGAAGAGTGAGAGTGGAGGAAGAGTGAGAGTGGAGGAAGGGTGAGAGTGGAGGAAGAGTGAGAGTGGAGGAAGAGTGAGAGTGGAGGAAGGGTGAGAATGGAGGAAGGGTGAGAGTGGAGGAAGAGTGAGAGTGGAGGAAGGGTGAGAGTGGAGGAAGGGTGAGAGTGGAGGAAGTGTGAGAGTGGAGGAAGATTGAGAGTGGAGGAAGAGTGAGAGTGGAGGAAGGGTGAGAATGGAGGAAGGGTGAGAGTGGAGGAAGTGTGAGAGTGGAGGAAGAGTGAGAGTGGAGGAAGGGTGAGAATGGAGGAAGAGTGAGAGTGGAGGAAGTGTGAGAGTGGAGGAAGTGTGAGAGTGGAGGAAGAGTGAGAGTGGAGGAAGAGTGAGAGTGGAGGAAGAGTGAGAGTGGAGGAAGAGTGAGAGTGGAGGAAGAGTGAGAGTGGAGGAAGAGTGAGAGTGGAGGAAGAGTGAGAGTGGAGGAAGAGTGAGAGTGGAGGAAGTGTGAGAGTGGAGGAAGGTTGAGAGTGGAGGAAGAGTGAGAGTGGAGGAAGGGTGAGAGTGGAGGAAGAGTGAGAGTGGAGGAAGAGTGAGAGTGGAGGAGAGTGAGAGTGGAGGAAGAGTGAGAGTGGAGGAAGAGTGAGAGTGGAGGAAGGGTGAGAGTGGAGGAAGTGTGAGAGTGGAGGAAGAGTGAGAGTGGAGGAAGGGTGAGAGTGGAGGAAGTGTGAGAGTGGAGGGAGAGTGAGAGTGGAGGATGAGTGAGAGTGGAGGAAGAGTGAGAGTGGAGGAAGAGTGAGAGTGGAGGGAGAGTGAGAGTGGAGGAAGGGTGAGAGTGGAGGAAGTGTGAGAGTGGAGGAAGAGTGAGAGTGGAGGAAGGGTGAGAATGGAGGAAGAGTGAGAGTGGAGGAAGTGTGAGAGTGGAGGAAGTGTGAGAGTGGAGGAAGAGTGAGAGTGGAGGAAGAGTGAGAGTGGAGGAAGAGTGAGAGTGGAGGAAGAGTGAGAGTGGAGGAAGAGTGAGAGTGGAGGAAGAGTGAGAGTGGAGGAAGAGTGAGAGTGGAGGAAGAGTGAGAGTGGAGGAAGTGTGAGAGTGGAGGAAGGGTGAGAGTGGAGGAAGAGTGAGAGTGGAGGAAGGGTGAGAGTGGAGGAAGAGTGAGAGTGGAGGAAGAGTGAGAGTGGAGGAGAGTGAGAGTGGAGGAAGAGTGAGAGTGGAGGAAGAGTGAGAGTGGAGGAAGTGTGAGAGTGGAGGAAGAGTGAGAGTGGAGGAAGGGTGAGAGTGGAGGAAGTGTGAGAGTGGAGGGAGAGTGAGAGTGGAGGATGAGTGAGAGTGGAGGAAGAGTGAGAGTGGAGGAAGAGTGAGAGTGGAGGGAGAGTGAGAGTGGAGGAAGGGTGAGAGTGGAGGAAGGGTGAGAGTGGAGGGAGAGTGAGAGTGGAGGAAGAGTGAGAGTGGAGGAAGAGTGAGAGTGGAGGAAGAGTGAGAGTGGAGGAGAGTGAGAGTGGAGGGAGAGTGAGAGTGGAGGAAGAGTGAGAGTGGAGGAAGAGTGAGAGTGGAGGAAGAGTGAGAGTGGAGGAAGAGTGAGAGTGGAGGAAGTGTGAGAGTGGAGGAAGAGTGAGAGTGGAGGAAGAGTGAGAGTGGAGGAAGAGTGAGAGTGGAGAGTGTGGAGTGGAGGAGAGTGAGAGTGGAGGAAGAGTGAGAGTGGAGGAAGAGTGAGAGTGAGGAAGAGTGAGAGTGGAGGAAGAGTGAGAGTGGAGGAAGTGTGAGAGTGGAGGGAGAGTGAGAGTGGAGGAAGAGTGAGAGTGGAGGAAGAGTGAGAGTGGAGGAAGAGTGAGAGTGGAGGAAGTGTGAGAGTGGAGGAAGGTGAGAGTGGAGGAAGTGTGAGAGTGAGGAAGAGTGAGAGTGGAGGAAGAGTGAGAGTGGTGGAAGTGTGAGAGTGGAGGAAGGTGAGAGTGGAGGAAGTGTGAGAGTGGAGAAGAGTGAGAGTGGAGGAAGAGTGAGAGTGGAGGAAGGGTGAGAGTGGAGGAAGAGTGAGAGTGGAGGAAGAGTGAGAGTGGAGGAAGAGTGAGAGTGGAGTAAGAGTGAGAGTGGAGGAAGTGTGAGAGTGGAGGAGAGTGAGAGTGGAGGAAGAGTGAGAGTGGAGGAAGAGTGAGAGTGGAGGAAGAGTGAGAGTGGAGGAAGGGTGAGAGTGGAGGAAGAGTGAGAGTGGAGGAAGAGTGAGAGTGGAGGAAGAGTGAGAGTGGAGGGAAGGTGTGAGAGTGGAGGAAGAGTGAGAGTGAGGAGGTTGAGAGTGGAGGAAGTGTGAGAGTGGAGGAAGAGTGAGAGTGGAGGAAGAGTGAGAGTGGAGGAAGAGTGAGAGTGAGAGAGTGAGAGTGGAGGAAGAGTGAGAGTGGAGGAAGAGTGAGAGTGGAGGAAGAGTGAGAGTGGAGGAGAGTGAGGGTGGAGGAAGAGTGAGAGTGGAGGAAGAGTGAGAGTGGAGGGAGAGTGAGAGTGGAGGAAGAGTGAGAGTGGAGGAAGAGTGAGAGTGGAGGAAGAGTGAGAGTGGAGGAAGAGTGAGAGTGGAGGAAGAGTGAGAGTGGAGGAAGAGTGAGAGTGGAGGAGAGTGAGAGTGGAGGAAGAGTGAGAGTGGAGGAAGAGTGAGAGTGGAGGAAGAGTGAGAGTGGAGAAGAGTGAGAGTGAGGAAGAGTGAGAGTGGAGGAAGAGTGAGAGTGGAGGAAGGGTGGATTTAGAGGAAGAGTGAGAGTGGAGGAAGAGTGAGAGTGGGAGGAAGAGTGAGAGTGGAGGAAGAGTGAGAGTGGAGGAAGGGTGGATTTAGAGCAAGAGTGAGAGTGGAGGAAGAGTGAGAGTGGAGGAAGAGTGAGAGTGGAGGAAGAGTGAGAGTGGAGGAAGAGTGAGAGTGGAGGAAGAGTGAGAGTGGAGGAAGAGTGAGAGTGGAGGAAGAGTGAGAGTGGAGGAAGAGTGAGAGTGGAGGAAGGGTGGAGTGAGAAGAGTGAGAGTGAGGAGAGTGAGAGTGGAGGAAGAGTGAGAGTGGAGGAAGAGTGAGAGTGAGGAAGAGTGAGAGTGGAGGAAGAGTGAGAGTGGAGGAAGAGTGAGATTGGAGGAAGGAGTGAGAGTGGAGGAAGGGTGAGAGTGGAGGAGAGTGAGAGTGGAGGAAGAGTGAGAGTGGAGAGGTGAGAGTGGAGGAGGGTGGATTGAGGAAGAGTGAGAGTGGAGGAAGAGTGAGAGTGGAGGAAGAGTGAGAGTGGAGGAAGAGTGAGAGTGGAGGAAGGGTGAGAGTGGAGGAAGAGTGAGAGTGGAGGAAGGGTGGATTAGGAGGAAGAGTGAGAGTGGAGGAAGAGTGAGAGTGGAGGAAGAGTGAGAGTGGAGGAAGAGTGAGAGTGGAGGAAGGGTGAGAGTGGAGGAAGAGTGAGAGTGGAGGAAGAGTGAGAGTGGAGGAGTGAGAGTGAGAAGAGTGAGAGTGGAGGAAGTGTGAGAGTGGAGGAAGAGTGAGAGTGGAGGAGGTGAGAGTTGAGGAAGAGTGAGAGTGGAGGAAGTGTGAGAGTGGAGGAAGAGTGAGAGTGGAGGAAGAGTGAGAGTGGAGGAAGGGTGAGAGTGGAGGGAGGTGAGAGTGGAGGAAGAGTGAGAGTGGAGGAAGTGTGAGAGTGGAGGAAGAGTGAGAGTGGAGGAAGAGTGAGAGTGGAGGAGAGTGAGAGTGAGGAAGGGTGAGAGTGGAGGAAGAGTGAGAGTGGAGGAAGAGTGAGAGTGGAGGAAGGGTGAGAGTGGAGGAAGAGTGAGAGTGGAGGAAGAGTGAGAGTGGAGGGAAGTGTGAGAGTGGAGGGAAGGGTGAGAGTGGAGGAGTGTGAGAGTGGAGGAGGTGAGAGTGGAGGAAGAGTGAGAGTGGAGGAAGGGTGAGAGTGGAGGAAGGGTGAGAGTGGAGGAAGTGTGAGAGTGGAGGAAGAGTGAGAGTGGAGGAAGGGTGAGAGTGGAGGAAGAGTGAGAGTGGAGGAGGGAGAGTGGAGAAGTGTGAGAGTGGAGGAAGAGTGAGAGTGAGGAAGTGTGAGAGTGGAGGAGAGTGAGAGTGGAGGAAGAGTGAGAGTGGAGGAAGAGTGAGAGTGGAGGAAGAGTGAGAGTGGAGGAAGAGTGAGAGTGGAGGAAGAGTGAGAGTGGAGGAAGTGTGAGAGTGGAGGAAGAGTGAGAGTGGAGGAAGGAGTGAGAGTGGAGGAAGGGTGAGAGTGGAGGAGAGTGAGAGTGGAGGAAGTGGTGAGTGGGGAGGTGGAGTGGAGGAGTGTGAGAGTGGAGGAGAGTGAGAGTGGAGGAAGAGTGAGAGTGGAGGAAGAGTGAGAGTGGAGGAAGAGTGAGAGTGGAGGAAGTGTGAGAGTGGAGGAAGTGTGAGAGTGGAGGAAGGGTGAGAGTGGAGGAAGTGTGAGAGTGGAGGAAGTGTGAGAGTGGAGGAGAGTGAGAGTGGAGGAAGAGTGAGAGTGGAGGAAGAGTGAGAGTGGAGGAGAGTGAGAGTGGAGGAGTGTGAGAGTGGAGAAGTGTGAGGTGGAGGAAGAGTGAGAGTGGAGGAAGGGTGAGAGTGGAGGAGAGTGAGAGTGAGGAGAGTGAGAGTGGAGGAGTGTGAGAGTGGAGGAAGTGTGAGAGTGGAGGAAGAGTGAGAGTGGAGGAAGAGTGAGAGTGGAGGAAGAGTGAGAGTGGAGGAAGAGTGAGAGTGGAGGAAGAGTGAGAGTGGAGGAAGAGTGAGAGTGGAGGAAGAGTGAGAGTGGAGGAAGTGTGAGAGTGGAGGAAGGGTGAGAGTGGAGGAAGAGTGAGAGTGGAGGAAGGTGAGAGTGGAGGAAGAGTGAGAGTGGAGGAAGAGTGAGAGTGGAGGAGAGTGAGAGTGGAGAGAGTGAGAGTGGAGGAAGAGTGAGAGTGGAGGAAGAGTGAGAGTGGAGGAAGAGTGAGAGTGGAGGAAGGGTGAGAGTGGAGGAAGTGTGAGAGTGGAGGGAGAGTGAGAGTGGAGGATGAGTGAGAGTGGAGGAAGGGTGAGAGTGGAGGAAGAGTGAGAGTGGAGGAGAGTGAGAGTGGAGGAAGGGTGAGAGTGGAGGAGTGTGAGAGTGGAGGGAGAGTGAGAGTGGAGGAAGAGTGAGAGTGGAGGAAGAGTGAGAGTGGAGGAAGAGTGAGAGTGGAGGGAGAGTGAGAGTGGAGGGAGAGTGAGAGTGGAGGAAGAGTGAGAGTGGAGGAAGAGTGAGAGTGGAGAAGAGTGAGGGTGGAGGAAGTGTGAGAGTGGAGGAAGAGGTGAGAGTGGAGGAAGAGTGAGAGTGGAGGAAGAGTGAGAGTGGAGGAAGAGTGAGAGTGGAGGAAGTGTGAGAGTGGAGGAGAGTGAGAGTGGAGGAAGAGTGAGAGTGGAGGAAGAGTGAGAGTGAGGAAGAGTGAGAGTGGAGGAAGAGTGAGAGTGGAGGAAGAGTGAGAGTGGAGGAAGAGTGAGAGTGGAGGAGAGTGAGAGTGGAGGAAGAGTGAGAGTGGAGGAAGTGTGAGAGTGGAGGAAGTGTGAGAGTGGAGGAAGGGTGAGAGTGGAGGAAGAGTGAGAGTGGAGGAGAGTGAGAGTGGAGGAAGAGTGAGAGTGGAGGAAGTGTGAGAGTGGAGGAAGGGTGAGAGTGGAGGAAGTGGAGTGGAGGAAGAGTGAGAGTGGAGGAAGAGTGAGAGTGGAGGAAGGGTGAGAGTGGAGGAAGAGTGAGAGTGGAGGAAGAGTGAGAGTGGAGGAAGAGTGAGAGTGGAGGAAGAGTGAGAGTGGAGGAAGTGTGAGAGTGGAGGAAGAGTGAGAGTGGAGGAAGAGTGAGAGTGGAGGAAGAGTGAGAGTGGAGGAAGAGTGAGAGTGGAGGAAGAGTGAGAGTGGAGGAAGAGTGAGAGTGGAGGAAGAGTGAGAGTGGAGGAAGAGTGAGAGTGGAGGAAGAGTGAGAGTGGAGGAAGAGTGAGAGTGGAGGAAGTGTGAGAGTGGAGGAAGAGTGAGAGTGGAGGAAGAGTGAGAGTGGAGGAAGAGTGAGAGTGGAGGAAGAGTGAGAGTGGAGGAAGAGTGAGAGTGGAGGAAGAGTGAGAGTGGAGGAAGAGTGAGCGTGGAGGAAGAGTGAGAGTGGAGGAAGAGTGAGAGTGGAGGAAGAGTGAGAGTGGAGGAAGAGTGAGAGTGGAGGAAGAGTGAGAGGGAGGAAGAGTGAGAGTGGAGGAAGTGTGAGAGTGGAGGAAGGGTGAGAGTGGAGGAAGAGTGAGAGTGGAGGAAGAGTGAGAGTGGAGGAAGAGTGAGAGTGGAGGAAGTGTGAGAGTGGAGGAAGAGTGAGAGTGGAGGAAGAGTGAGAGTGGAGGAAGAGTGAGAGTGGAGGAAGTGTGAGAGTGGAGGGAAGTGTGAGAGTGGAGGAAGAGTGAGAGTGGAGGAAGAGTGAGAGTGGAGGAAGAGTGAGAGTGGAGGAAGAGTGAGAGTGGAGAAGAGTGAGAGTGGAGGAAGAGTGAGAGTGGAGGAAGGGTGAGAGTGGAGGAAGAGTGAGAGTGGAGGAGAGTGAGAGTGGAGGAAGGGTGAGAGTGGAGGGAGAGTGAGAGTGGAGGAAGAGTGAGAGTGGAGGGAGAGTGAGAGTGGAGGAAGAGTGAGAGTGGAGGAAGTGTGAGAGTGGAGGTAGAGTGAGAGTGGAGGAAGAGTGAGAGTGGAGGAAGAGTGAGAGTGGAGGAAGAGTGAGAGTGGAGGAAGAGTGAGAGTGGAGGAAGGAGTGAGAGTGGAGGAAGAGTGAGAGTGGAGGAAGAGTGAGAGTGGAGGAAGGGTGAGAGTGGAGGAAGAGTGAGAGTGGAGGAAGAGTGAGAGTGGAGGAAGTGTGAGAGTGGAGGAAGAGTGAGAGTGGAGGAAGAGTGAGAGTGGAGGAAGTGTGAGAGTGGAGGAAGAGTGAGAGTGGAGGAAGAGTGAGAGTGGAGGAAGAGTGAGAGTGGAGGAAGAGTGAGGTGTGGAGAAGGGTGAGAGTGGAGGAGTGTGAGAGTGGAGGAAGAGTGAGAGTGGAGGGAAGAGTGAGAGTGGAGGAAGTGTGAGAGTGGAGGAAGAGTGAGAGTGGAGGAAGTGTGAGAGTGGAGGAAGTGTGAGAGTGGAGGAAGAGTGAGAGTGGAGGAAGAGTGAGAGTGGAGGAAGTGTGAGAGTGGAGGAAGAGTGAGAGTGGAGGAAGAGTGAGAGTGGAGGAAGAGTGAGAGTGGAGGAAGAGTGAGAGTGGAGGAAGAGTGAGAGTGGAGGAAGAGTGAGAGTGGAGGAGAGTGAGAGTGGAGGAAGTGTGAGAGTGGAGGAAGAGTGAGAGTGGAGGGAGAGTGAGAGTGGAGGGAAGAGTGAGAGTGGAGGAAGAGTGAGAGTGGAGGAAGAGTGAGAGTGGAGGAAGGGTGAGAGTGGAGGAAGTGTGAGAGTGGAGGAAGAGTGAGAGTGGAGGAAGGGTGAGAGTGGAGGAAGAGTGAGAGTGGAGGAGAGTGAGAGTGGAGGAAGAGTGAGAGTGGAGGAGAGTGAGAGTGGAGGAAGAGTGAGAGTGGAGGGAAGTGTGAGAGTGGAGGAAGAGTGAGAGTGGAGGAAGAGTGAGAGTGGAGGAAGAGTGAGAGTGGAGGAAGAGTGAGAGTGGAGGAAGAGTGAGAGTGGAGGAAGAGTGAGAGTGGAGGAAGTGTGAGAGTGGAGGAAGAGTGAGAGTGGAGGAAGAGTGAGAGTGGAGGAAGAGTGAGAGTGGAGGAAGTGTGAGAGTGGAGGAAGAGTGAGAGTGGAGGAAGAGTGAGAGTGGAGGAGAGTGAGAGTGGAGGAAGAGTGAGAGTGGAGGAAGAGTGAGAGTGGAGGAAGAGTGAGAGTGGAGGAAGAGTGAGAGTGGAGGAAGAGTGAGAGTGGAGGAAGTGTGAGAGTGGAGGAAGAGTGAGAGTGGAGGAAGAGTGAGAGTGGAGGAAGAGTGAGAGTGGAGGAAGAGTGAGAGTGGAGGAAGGTGAGAGAGTGGAGGAAGAGTGAGAGTGGAGGAAGTGTGAGAGTGGAGGAAGAGTGAGAGTGGAGGAAGAGTGAGAGTGGAGGAAGAGTGAGAGTGGAGGAAGAGTGAGAGTGGAGGAAGTGTGAGAGTGGAGGAAGAGTGAGAGTGGAGGAGGAGAGTGAGAGTGGAGGAAGAGTGAGAGTGGAGGAAGTGTGAGAGTGGAGGAAGAGTGAGAGTGGAGGAAGTGTGAGAGTGGAGGAAGGGTGAGAGTGGAGGAAGTGTGAGAGTGGAGGAAGAGTGAGAGTGGAGGGAAGAGTGAGAGTGGAGGGAAGAGTGAGAGTGGAGGAGTGTGAGAGTGGAGGAAGGGTGAGAGTGGAGGAAGTGTGAGAGTGGAGGGAAGAGTGAGAGTGGAGGAAGAGTGAGAGTGGAGGAAGAGTGAGAGTGGAGGAAGAGTGAGAGTGGAGGAAGAGTGAGAGTGGAGGAAGTGTGAGAGTGGAGGAAGAGTGAGAGTGGAGGAAGAGTGAGAGTGGAGAAGAGTGAGAGTGGAGGAAGAGTGAGAGTGGAGGAAGTGTGAGAGTGGAGGAGAGTGAGAGTGGAGGAAGAGTGAGAGTGGAGGAAGAGTGAGAGTGGAGGAAGGGTGAGAGTGGAGGAGAGTGAGAGTGGAGGAAGAGTGAGAGTGGAGGAGGTGAGAGTGGAGGAAGAGTGAGAGTGGAGAGAGAGAGTGGAGAGTGAGAGTGGAGGAGAGTGAGAGTGAGGAGAGTGAGAGTGGAGGAAGAGTGAGAGTGGAGGAAGAGTGAGAGTGGAGGAAGAGTGAGAGTGGAGGAAGAGTGAGAGTGGAGGAAGAGTGAGAGTGGAGGAAGAGTGAGAGTGGAGGAAGAGTGAGAGTGGAGGAAGAGTGAGAGTGGAGGAAGTGTGAGAGTGGAGGAAGAGTGAGAGTGGAGGAGAGTGAGAGTGGAGGAGAGTGAGAGTGGAGAGAGTGAGAGTGGAGGAAGAGTGAGG
This sequence comes from Heptranchias perlo, assembly GCF_035084215.1. NCBI lineage: Eukaryota > Metazoa > Chordata > Chondrichthyes > Hexanchiformes > Hexanchidae > Heptranchias > Heptranchias perlo. The sequence goes on along the minus strand of NW_027139300.1, from coordinate 4,338 downwards.
TGAGGAGAGTGAGAGTGGAGGAGGTGAGAGTGAGAGTGAGAGTGAGGAGAGTGAGAGTGGAGGAAGTGTGAGAGTGGAGGAGAGTGAGAGTGGAGGAGAGTGAGAGTGGAGGAAGAGTGAGAGTGGAGGGAGAGTGAGAGTGGAGGAAGAGTGAGAGTGGAGGGAAGTGTGAGAGTGGAGGAAGAGTGAGAGTGGAGGAAGAGTGAGAGTGGAGGAAGTGTGAGAGTGGAGGAAGAGTGAGAGTGGAGGAGAGTGAGAGTGGAGGAAGAGTGAGAGTGGAGGAAGAGTGAGAGTGGAGGAAGAGTGAGAGTGGAGGAAGAGTGAGAGTGGAGGAAGAGTGAGAGTGGAGGAGAGTGAGAGTGGAGGAAGAGTGAGAGTGGAGGAGAGTGAGAGTGGAGGAAGAGTGAGAGTGGAGGAAGAGTGAGAGTGGAGAAGAGTGAGAGTGGAGGAGAGTGAGAGTGGAGGAAGTGTGAGAGTGGAGGAAGAGTGAGAGTGGAGGGAGAGTGAGAGTGGAGGAAGAGTGAGAGTGGAGGAAGAGTGAGAGTGGAGGAAGAGTGAGAGTGGAGGAGAGTGAGAGTGGAGGAGAGTGAGAGTGAGGAAGGTGAGAGTGGAGGAAGTGTGAGAGTGGAGGAAGAGTGAGAGTGGAGGGAGAGTGAGAGTGGAGGAAGAGTGAGAGTGGAGGAAGAGTGAGAGTGAGGAAGAGTGAGAGTGGAGGAAGAGTGAGAGTGGAGGAAGAGTGAGAGTGGAGGAAGAGTGAGAGTGGAGGAGAGTGAGAGTGGAGGAAGAGTGAGAGTGGAGGAAGAGTGAGAGTGGAGGAAGAGTGAGAGTGGAGGAAGAGTGAGAGTGGAGGAGAGTGAGTGAGAGTGAGAGTGGAGAGAGTGAGAGTGGAGGAAGAGTGAGAGTGGAGGAAGAGTGAGAGTGGAGGAGAGTGAGGTGAGGAAGAGTGAGAGTGGAGGAAGAGTGAGTGGAGGAAGAGTGAGAGTGGAGGAAGAGTGAGAGTGGAGGAAGAGTGAGAGTGGAGGAGAGTGAGAGTGGAGGAAGAGTGAGAGTGGAGGAAGAGTGAGAGTGGAGGAAGAGTGAGTGGAGGAAGAGTGAGAGTGGAGGAGAGTGAGAGTGGAGGGAGAGTGAGAGTGGAGGAAGAGTGAGAGTGGAGGAAGTGTGAGAGTGGAGGAAGAGTGAGAGTGGAGGAAGAGTGAGAGTGGAGGAAGAGTGAGAGTGGAGGAAGAGTGAGAGTGGAGGAAGTGTGAGAGTGGAGGGAGAGTGAGAGTGGAGGAAGAGTGAGAGTGGAGGAAGAGTGAGAGTGGAGGAAGAGTGAGAGTGGAGGAAGAGTGAGAGTGGAGGAGAGTGAGAGTGGGGAAGAGTGAGAGTGGAGGAGAGTGAGAGTGGAGGAAGAGTGAGAGTGGAGGAGAGTGAGAGTGAGAGTGAGAGTGGAGGAAGTGTGAGAGTGGAGGAAGAGTGAGAGTGGAGGAAGAGTGAGAGTGGAGGAAGAGTGAGAGTGGAGGAGAGTGAGAGTGGAGGAAGTGTGAGAGTGGAGGAAGAGTGAGAGTGGAGGAAGAGTGAGAGTGGAGGAAGAGTGAGAGTGGAGGAAGTGTGAGAGTGGAGGAAGAGTGAGAGTGGAGGAAGTGTGAGAGTGGAGGAAGAGTGAGAGTGGAGGAGTGTGAGAGTGGAGGAGGAGAGTGGAGGAGTGTGAGAGTGGAGGTAGTGAGAGTGGAGGAAGTGTGAGAGTGGAGGAAGAGTGAGAGTGGAGGAGAGTGAGATGTGGAGGAAGTGTGAGAGTGGAGGAGTGAGAGTGAGGAGTGTGAGAGTGGAGGAAGAGTGAGAGTGGAGGAGAGTGAGAGTGGAGGAAGTGTGAGAGTGGAGGAAGAGTGAGAGTGGAGGAAGTGTGAGAGTGGAGGAAGAGTGAGAGTGGAGGAAGAGTGAGAGTGGAGGAAGAGTGAGAGTGGAGGAAGAGTGAGAGTGGAGGAAGTGTGAGAGTGGAGGAAGAGTGAGAGTGGAGGAAGAGTGAGAGTGGAGGAAGAGTGAGAGTGGAGGAAGAGTGAGAGTGGAGGAAGTGAGAGTGAGAGTGAGAGTGGAGGAAGAGTGAGAGTGGAGGAAGAGTGAGAGTGGAGGAAGAGTGAGAGTGGAGGAAGAGTGAGAGTGGAGGAAGAGTGAGAGTGAGGAAGAGTGAGAGTGGAGGAAGAGTGAGAGTGGAGGAGAGTGAGAGTGGAGGAAGAGTGAGAGTGGAGGAAGAGTGAGAGTGGAGGAAGAGTGAGAGTGGAGGAAGAGTGAGAGTGGAGGAAGAGTGAGAGTGGAGGAAGAGTGAGAGTGGAGGAAGAGTGAGAGTGGAGGAGAGTGAGAGTGGAGGAAGTGTGAGAGTGGAGGAAGAGTGAGAGTGGAGGAAGAGTGAGAGTGGAGGAAGTGTGAGAGTGGAGGAAGAGTGAGAGTGGAGGAAGAGTGAGAGTGGAGGAAGTGTGAGAGTGGAGGAAGAGTGAGAGTGGAGGAGGTGAGAGTGGAGGAGAGTGAGAGTGGAGGAGAGTGAGAGTGGAGGAAGAGGTGAGAGTGGAGGAAGTGTGAGAGTGGAGGAAGTGTGAGAGTGGAGGAAGAGTGAGAGTGGAGGAAGAGTGAGAGTGGAGGAAGAGTGAGAGTGGAGGAAGAGTGAGAGTGGAGGAAGAGTGAGAGTGGAGATGAGTGAGAGTGGAGGAAGAGTGAGAGTGGAGGAAGAGTGAGAGTGGAGGAAGGGTGAGAGTGGTGGAAGTGTGAGAGTGGAGGAAGGTGATAGTGGAGGAAGAGTGAGAGTGGAGGAAGAGTGAGAGTGGAGGAAGAGTGAGAGTGGAGGAAGAGTGAGAGTGGAGGAAGAGTGAGAGTGGAGGAAGAGTGAGAGTGGAGGAAGAGTGAGAGTGGAGGAAGAGTGAGAGTGGAGGAAGTGTGAGAGTGGAGGAAGAGTGAGAGTGGAGGAAGTGTGAGAGTGGAGGAAGAGTGAGAGTGGAGGAGAGTGAGAGTGGAGGGAGAGTGAGAGTGGAGGAAGAGTGAGAGTGGAGGAAGAGTGAGAGTGGAGGAAGAGTGAGAGTGGAGGAAGAGTGAGAGTGGAGGAAGAGTGAGAGTGGAGGAAGAGTGAGAGTGGAGGAAGAGTGAGAGTGGAGGAGAGTGAGAGTGGAGGAAGAGTGAGAGTGGAGGAAGAGTGAGAGTGGAGGAAGAGTGAGAGTGGAGGAAGTGTGAGAGTGGAGGAAGATGTGAGAGTGGAGGAAGAGTGAGAGTGGAGGAAGAGTGAGAGTGGAGGAAGAGTGAGAGTGGGGAAGGTGAGAGTGGAGGGAGAGTGAGAGTGGGAGGAAGTGTGAGAGTGGAGGAAGTGTGAGAGTGGAGGAAGAGTGAGAGTGGAGGGAAGAGTGAGAGTGGAGGAAGTGTGAGAGTGGAGGAAGGGTGAGAGTGGAGGAAGAGTGAGAGTGGAGGAAGGTGGAGTGGAAGAGTGAGGAGGAAGTGTGAGAGTGGAGGAAGGTGAGAGTGGAGGAAGTGTGAGAGTGGAGGAAGAGCTGAGAGTGGAGGAAGGGTGAGAGTGGAGGAAGAGTGAGAGTGGGGAAGGGAGAGTGGAGGAAGTGTGAGAGTGGAGGAAGAGTGAGAGTGGAGGAAGAGTGAGAGTGAGAAGAGAGAGTGGAGGAAGAGTGAGAGTGGAGGAAGAGTGAGAGTGGAGGAAGAGTGAGAGTGGAGGAAGAGTGAGAGTGGAGGAAGTGTGAGAGTGGAGGAAGAGTGAGAGTGGAGGAAGAGTGAGAGTGGAGGAAGAGTGAGAGTGGAGGAAGAGTGAGAGTGGAGGAAGGTGAGAGTGGAGGAAGAGTGAGAGTGGAGGAAGAGTGAGAGTGGAGGAAGAGTGAGAGTGGAGGAAGAGTGAGAGTGGAGGAAGAGTGAGAGTGGAGGGAGAGTGAGAGTGGAGGAAGAGTGAGAGTGGAGGAAGAGTGAGAGTGGAGGAAGAGTGAGAGTGGAGGAAGAGTGAGAGTGGAGGAAGAGTGAGAGTGGAGGAAGTGTGAGAGTGGAGGGAGAGTGAGAGTGGAGGAAGTGTGAGAGTGGAGGAAGAGTGAGAGTGGAGGGAGAGTGAGAGTGGAGGGAGAGTGAGAGTGGAGGAAGAGTGAGAGTGGAGGAAGAGTGAGAGTGGAGGAAGTGTGAGAGTGGAGGAAGAGTGAGAGTGGAGGAAGAGTGAGAGTGGACGAGTTGAAGTGGAGAAGTGAGAGAGTGGAGAAGAGTGAGAGTGGAGGAAGTGTGAGAGTGGAGGAAGAGTGAGAGTGGAGGAGAGTGAGAGTGGAGGGAAGAGTGAGAGTGGAGGAAGTGTGAGAGTGGAGGAAGAGTGAGAGTGGAGGAAGCAGTGAGAGTGGA